>NC_065554.1:12251291-12555096 GCF_022605725.1 Anthonomus grandis grandis | reverse complement strand
TGCGGTTCTGTTTGCATGACTTTATCATACTTATGTAGCACATTGTAATTCTGTAAACTATGTGCTTAAGATGAATATTCAGATAGTTTATTTATCTTGGCAGGAGATTATAACTTGCCTCAAGCTGGGTGAGCTAATGATGATCTTGATCTGACTCAGTAAATATTATTCGCAACTATTTTAGTTTTTGATAATTTAAAAAAAAATCTTTAACAACAATGGAGTTCTTTTAAATTTACTAATTCAAGTTTTATTGATATGAAACCTGCCACAAGAACAATTTTTGAAGATAGTTGACATCACACGGCCGTTAGCTTTAACCTTTATTGTGAGGAGACTGCGGGGTAATGAACTATGAGGAATATTTTTATGATTTTAAAAATGGTGATTTTTCTTTTGAATTATAATGAATTGGCCAGCATAGATTGGAAGGTTTTCCTGAGAAATACAAGAACTAATGAAATATGAATTTAAATAATTTATCCTTCTAAAGAAATACAAAACTTCATTTATTTTGGTTTTGTTCAAAACTTCGTCGTTTGATTATATAAAAAAGACAAATATATAGAAAGTTTAAATATCGTAGACTACAGGTGGAGATGATTGTTATGAATAGTCAGTCCATTAGGTAAATAAAAAACATTTCTACAGATACGAATTATTTTTTGCGATTTTTCCAAAGTAAGAGTCACATTTGATATTCAAAATTCAATTAGTTTGAGTACTGTATTTTGAAAGATAACAGACGTATATGAAGCTGTTGCTTCCTCTAAGAATAGGATATGTTCTGGACCAAATGGAATTACAGAATTTTTTCTTAAACAATGCTTGAGTACAATTAGAAGACCAATATGGATTATTTCAGCTCTTACTGTTAATATTTAATTTATCTCTTAATTTAAGTTGTTTTTCTGCCTACTGGACGAAAAGCCTTTTAAAACATATTTTTAAATCTGCGAATAGAAATTATATGATTATCGTGCTGTATGTAGTCAATCATAAGTACCAACATTTCTAGATTGTCTTGTTAGTAAAAGATTAAGCTGAAGTTTAAGAACTGTTTTTAATCTGAAAAAAATTGGATTTAAAAAGGGCAGATCTGCTGATATAGTTTAGAGGAGGGATCAGGACCAAATTGGTTCTATTAGGGAAACTTTTAGTTTAGAACTAGAAAACTGGTTCTATTTAGGTAAAGCAGAGTCTCTTCTTCAGTAGAAATAGAGGCTCAGTGTGTTAGAGGGAGGGCTAAAGTGGTCAATTTTGTAGAATCATTATCTGATAAAATATATTTATTATCAGGGCTACCACAAGTATCCTATTGTGGCCCTGTTTTGTTTTGCTTCAGTTTTTAATTGATTTGATAAGAAATAAAAAAATTCCAGTATTATAATATTTGCAGATAATCCTAAACTCTTTAGAATTATTGAGTCTTTCAATGATGCTGCTCTTTTACATGAGCATCTTCAATCATTTTTTAATTGGTGTGATTTAAACAGGATGTGACTTAATATCATTAAATGCCCTAAAATTACTTTTTCACAACAGAGAAAACATCTACATTTTGTTTTGATCTGGTTTCGGACTTGGTAATTTGGATGGACTCAAAATTATTACTTGAGAGCCACATCAATCATGTAACAAATAGGGCAATGAAGGTGCTTAGTTTCATTGAAAGGGACGTGTTGACTTGTGTATGTTTACTTTTAAAGTGTTTTGTTGCTCCTTGTTAGACCAATTGTGGAGTGTGGGTCAGTTGTTTGGTCCCCATCGTATAATTGTTATATGGAGCAGCTCATTTGCTGCTTATTGCTTGCAATTACTGCATTTAGAAATGGATATCAGAGGGACGAATATAACTATCATTGGGTGAAGGATAGTCTTAATTTGCCTATACTAGAGTCAAAAAGAATTCTACTAGATATATGTTTTTTACATAAAGTAATAAATGGTTTAGACTATCCTCAGTTGTTATTATTTTTTAAACTTAGAATTCCTTCTCAAAATATCAGACGGTCTGGAACTTTTGTAGTATTATTTCACTATACTACTAACTACAGACTAATGAATATGACTGGTTTACAGCGATAGTGGCCTGCTAGGACAAATAAATCTGCTTCACTCTAAATTTAGCACGGTTAAGCAAAAACTAAAATGAATTTCGTAATTTTTTTTGAACAATCCTAATCTTGTTAGTTTTTTGTGGCTCTGTTAAAAGAATTTCTTTGCTTACTGTGACTTTAAGCGATATGATATGGAGTTTTTATATTGAGTAATAGGAAGTGTGATACTTTTTACCAAGCTTGGATGTAACGTAATATATTTTTATAATTACAATATAAATAAATTCCGTTCATAGGTAAATAAATAAATAAAAAAAATCTGAATGGTACTAAAGATTGAATATAAAATCAAAATCATCGATTCGATCAAAAAGGGAGAAAAGGTAAATCGAAAACTTAAAGTCGAATAATATTTGAATTTACATTGGGGTAGCTTAAAAAATGATTTAGAACTAAGATTTTTTAATTTTTAAAAATACATATATTATTTGAATTAGTAAATTCTACAGAAAGAAATGACGTAAAATGACAGGAAGATATTATGTGTTCATTATTATGTATTTTGATTTAACTACTACCTGCAGACAGTCACTTCACTAGCACACTAAACCCATCAATACTTAAAACTGAAAAATAGGCAAAACTCAAAATTTGGCCAAAATTTCGTATCACTATGATTCTAAATATAATCACGACTTCACGACCAAAGGGGAAATTATAAGAAATATGTCAAATCGTGTGCGTCCAAGTATATGTCACGTAGATTTTTATTTTTCTTTTGTAAGACCTCTGAAGAGAGATGTAAGGGTATAATGAATTAGTATGATTAAGACGGCTGTTTGAAATATCTCGATCTCATTATTATTAAGTCCAGAGCCTAGATTTCTACGTGTCAATTATATTATTATTTTTGATAAGTTTTCGTAAAAAAATTTTTTTTTAAACGAAAACTTTCAAAATTGATTTTCCGATACATTTGACCGTATTTAATAAAAAACGTTGACATACAAAATTCTAGAGATACGAAAGATAAGAAAGTAACTTTATTTACTTTTTAAATCATCTGAAATTGAATTATATTTTATTTCACATTGGGGCGACTCAGTTTTAACTTTTAAAACACTTACACAACTTTAAAAATAAGATGTCATCATTTTACAATTCGAAATAAAATTATCTTACCTTTTTCTAGCGGTGCTCTTTTGTATTTCTCTAATCGTTTAACCGCTATAGCCTCTAAGCGCACCCTGGCAGCTGGATACTCTTTTAACACATCCCACATGTCCTTTTTGCTTAATACAAACAGATCACTGTAACCTACTGATCTTACACTAGCTGTCCTCCTATTTCCTATAAAAATATATTCAAATATATTTAAAACCTTAAGAGATTTATAATTCAAAAAGAAAGTTAGTTAAGAGCGAAAACGATCTATCTATTGAATACTACTTTATAAATTTACTTCTACATCTAAATAACCTAGCTGCATTAAGCGACGTACATAGAAAGTATGTCCTGCAGCAAAGTTTTTTAACATACAAGAGGTAACAAAAAGTTGGTACCTCTTGTATGAGTTTAATTAATATTTCGGGGTAAAAGCCAGGCAGGATCGGTTATATACGACATGCCGACATGCAGACAAGAATATAAAATTCAGCACGTGGTTTTCATTGAAAGATGAATCAAAAAAAATCACGCACATAAAATCAAAAAAGGGAGACGAACAATAGCAATAGAGAATATTAAAATTGTTACTAGAAGGCATAAAACTGATTTACTTGGAAAATAGCATTAACATTATAATTTACGCTAGCCAGTGCTTGCAAAATCTAATTTATTTATTTTTAGTAGTGAAAAGATTACAAGCAACTATAATTACTATATTTTATATATTGATGAATAATTTTCTCAAATATTACAGACTGACCAGCGTTGTTTGCAAAAAAGATAAAAAATAGGGAGGGAGATATATGAAAAATCGTAAAAACTTGAAAATGGCGGCCGTGTCCCATGTTGCCTCGCCTGCCGTTGATATTTACCCAACCATTTACCTGCTGTGCCCATATTCAATATGGAAATTTCACCAAAATAGCTACCGGCCTTAAGGGTAGCTAAGACTTGCCGCCCGTTGTCCGCAACCACTTGCAGTCTACCTCTGTTTACTATGTACATTTCTTTACCTACTTCACCTAGAATAAAAGAAAAGTATTTTATTGTATTTAAAATAACTCTTTAATGTATCAATAAAACCAATAAAGACACAAATCAATTGTATCATATTCTTTCAATATTATTCGGGTGACATGTTTTCCCTTACAAAGGCATCATCAGATCTAAAATTACGTTGAAATTTTTTTTTTCTTCGGTAGCACACTTTACACATTGTGTTTTAGCCACGAAATATTTGCATAAATATCTTATATTAATTCCTAATTAATATTTAAAGGGACTTAGGAATAACACAGGATCATTTGTTTCTCGCCAAGAGGGTTATGAAGGCATTTTTATATAATATTGGCACCATAGGCAGCCCCACGTTACAAAATCGCACCTATACAGGGTGTTTTATTAATATTGCGAAAAAAATCAGGGGGAGTTTCATTGCTTAAAAATATTTAAAAAGTCCCTATAAACCTATATCCGCAAATGCTTAATTTTTAAGATACAGGGCGTTAAAGTTTTATATTTATTTTTGTTTTTTCTTAATAATTTTGGTAGTTATGCAGATATTTGAACGAAAATTGGCATCTGGAGGTTTTCTAATATGGTAAATTCAAATTTAATGTTACAAGGGTTCTTACTTACAGAAGGTGCTACGTACACGGTTTTTTATACTTCAAAGCGTGATAATTTTCTTATGGTTGCTTAAATATTTTTTTTTACAAAAAAATAAATTTATCTAACATTTTCACGTAAAAAAGATATGTTGGTCAAACTCGCTACGAGCCACCGTTTTCGAGATTTTTGGAATTAAAATAATAAATGCATTACATTTTAACGTTTTAGATTCGAGATAATATCAGCTTTAAATATAAAATATGGATTTTTTATTCACTATTCAATGCTCTTTTGAAACTTTAAAATAAATGTCAATATTTTAATTTGAGAGTTTTATTTTTTTGTTACAAAATATTTTTTATTTAGTGAAAAAAAATTACCCAAGGTCTTACGACAAATATCTACTTTTAAAAGAGCCACTTGGTGGAACATAAGTTATAAAAGTTAATTAAAACGTGAACCCCTAGCTGCAATACAGGCCTCTATTCTACGACGCATCTATTGGCGAACTCGTTCAAATATGCCGGGTGTGTGTTTAATTGTTTCACAGGATGAGATAATGCGATTTCGTAATTCTTCCACAGTATCTACTGGGGTTGTATAAACCAAATGTTTAAGGTGGCCTCAAAGGAAAAAGCCCAAGGAATTAAGATCTGGAGATCTGGGAGGCCAAGGCTCAATTCCTCCTCGGCCTATCCAATGACTCGGATACACTGTGTTCAAATATTCACGTGCAAGGAAATGATGATTAACTTTTCTAGTAAGCCTTAATGGCAAAAAAAATTGCCCTATCAAATGGTCTGTAACAATTTCAACCTACACGCTAAGAGAAAATTAATGTTGATGATGGCCTTCTAAATATGCATGCATAGGTGATTATTGTGAGTTCATCTTGGTTCTTTGGAAAAATTTGCTTCATCCGTAAATAATATTTGTCTTAAAAACTGGGAATTTTCGTCAATTTTTTTGTTGCATCCAACGGCAAAAATTTAGTCTTAACGGAAAATCAGTCTGTAATAGTGCTTGTACCCGCTGATAAGGGTATAGAAAGTTATTCTTTAAAATTCTGAAAACCGTATAAGGACTTATATCTAAGTTTAAAGCAATCTTTCTAGTGCTTGTTGCAGGATTTTTCTCAATTTCATGAAACACATTTTCATCTACTCGTGGAGTTGCTGCTGCGTGGTCTCATGTTACCAGTAGTTTGTTGTTGAAAACTTCCAGTATCACAAAGGCGTTGATGGAGACGGGCAAATATCGTATGATGCGGGATAACACGATTAGGATATTTCTCCTCATAAAGACGCCAGGCTGCTAATGAATTGCCGTTGGCTAAACCATAAACAAAATGCATATCGCACATCTTACTATTTGTGTAAACTATTGCAAAAAATTAGTAATTTAAACATTATTAATTATGTTCGGTATAATGGATAAATTAATGGCTACTAAATGTATGTACGTTACAGGTCTTTTCATACATATTTTTTTTAGTAATTCTGTTGCCTTTAGGAATTTGTTACAGTCCTTTTACATTTATTATTTAAATTTTTTAAAGGAATTTTACACAACATAAAAAAAACAATTATTGTGACTTTTAAAATGTAATGAATTCATTATGTTAAGTCTAAATATCTTGAAAACGGTAGCTTGTAGTGACTTCGACCAATGTACTTTTTTTCCGTAAAAATAATAGATCAATCTACTTTTTTATAAAAAAAAATAATTTAGCCAACTATAAAAAGATATGACACTTTTAAAGTATAAAAAACCGTACATGTAGCGCCCTCTACAAGTACGAACATTCGTAATATTAAATTTGCATTTACCATATCAAAAAATTTCCAGATGCCAATTTTCATTCAAATATCTGCGTAACTACCATAATGATTAAGAAAAATTCAAAATAACAATAAAACTGTAACATCCTGTATCTTAGAAATTAAGCATTTGCGGACATAGATTAATAAGGACTCTTTTATTATTTTTAAGCAAGAAAACTTCCCCTGAATATTTTCGCAATATTAATGAAACACCCTGTATATATTATGTATAAGTTACAAATCCATTATAAGTTGTAAAAAGTTTCAAATGCTTACCCCAACATGAACTATAATGATAACAAGTATATAAAATAATAACAAAATTGACTAGAAGCAAAAGCTATAAAAATATATATGAATAATTTAAATAGAGTATATAAAAAACATAGCCGTTATTAAGGATTAAAGGGACCATTTTTTTATAGATAGGGTAAAGTTTAAAGCCAAAATTACTGACACAGGTAATGTGTGGGCTTTTAAGGCTCGATGAACTTCCAGAATGCTAAGCTTGTTACTGTTTTCACAATAGTAAATAACTGTAAGTTTATCCTCCAATAGAAAGTTAGACTGACATAAAATCAGTTGGCGAATGCTGATTTGCTGACCTCAATGTAAATGTTTTTATATTTATTAAACTGCAATTCATGTTACTGTTAATACGAATGGTGATTTTTTGACGCCATTATTCCATATATCTAAACAACTTTTATTCTATATCACATATAATTAATAACATATATTTTAGGCTTATTAACAGATACAATTTTTATATAAAATTTTAATCTATTTTTGACGAACTAAAAAAGTTCAGTCATAAGATAAAATACTTGACATTCTAGAAAATGTGGAAATCAATGGAGCTTTTAAAATCTTATGTGAGAATAATTGTTTTGTCTTTGATATTCATTTCATTTATAGTAATTTGCTCTTATAGTACCAAATAGCTACTAACTTAAGCTATAGCTAATAGCTGAGTTCCTTATATACTCAGATACATCTGTATGTTACCAGAATACTTTGAATACCAGATTACTATGGCCGGTTGTATAGAAGTAAAGTTTTTAAACTATAGGTTATTAGTAAAGGAATTATTATTTTGGAGCTCTGTAGACTACATAAGGAACCCTATGAACAATGTCTCATTTTAAAATTATTTTAATAAATACCGCAGGGTCTACAAAAACTTGAATAACATGACAAAGTGGAACTACTTTCAAATAAGAATAAATAATTCCTCCAATGGAGCAAGAGAATCTTGGAAAATTTAAAATAACCTGATAAACAAAAATAATGTCTTTCATTTCAATTCGTTGTACTGTAATTTTGCTAGTAAACTTTCAGCAAATATCTTGCAGGAAATCGACCCCAGCAGCTATCTAAACAATATGGTAGTAGCTTAATCTTTCTTCTTTGCTCCAACAAATAAAGAAGAAGTTAAAAGCTTATTCAATAATATAATTATTAATAGATTATCAGGTTGGGATGGACTTTCCCTAAAAATATTCTTGGTCTTATCTCCTGTTGTCCTGCAGGTTTTGACTGAGACAATTAACTCTTAATTTCTATCTAGAGTATTCCTGTCTTGCTAAAATTGCCACCAATCTAAACTTTTCCATTGCCAGATTTGCATATTTTGCAATTATTGAGTCCCATCTTCGATGTGAAATCCACTTCTGGAGTTTATACTCAAATTACCTTTTTAATTCATTATTTGTTTTTCAGAAAAAGGCTAAGCATAGATACCTATGTGGAGCTACGCCTTGTGACTTATCGCTCTCTATTCCCGACTCACAATATTTTAACTCTATGCTATCTTTTTATTTTGAAAACAGTTTATTTAGTTTTTAAAAAATATTAACATAAACTGGAATTAGGTAATCAGAACAACATTCGACAAAATTACCTGCTGAGGCTACTGATTCCTCATTTTGAACTTATACGTGACTATATTGTATATGGAGGTAAAAGTCCACAAGAAATAAGAAAACTTAAGACTTAAAAAAGGCTACGTATAAAAACAAAGAAATTTCTTGCCAGGAAATATTACTATAGTTTCTTCATGTTTTACATTTGAATCTAGTTTTGTGGTAACTTATTGTAACGTCTTTGTGACTTATATTATGTTTTGAGTTCGTCTGCTACTTCTATGTTTATATTGACAATAAAGCAGTTCTTGAGTTTTGAGTTTTTGGGACAAATATGGAAAATAATCGATTTTAGATTAATAGGTATACTTATATATATTCTATTGTTTTATATATACTTTATTATAATTTTAACTTTAGGTAGCTACAACTTAATGGAAATTACAAAGTACAATTAAGTTGTGCATTTGTACATAATTTGGGCGCATTTGTGCATAACAATAGTGTACTAGGTAATGTGTTATTTTTAAATACGGATAATATTTAAAAGCAAGTCTAATTTTTGCGAAATAATGTCTTTGAAAAAGATTATAGATAGGATTATGGACTAATCGATTTGATATAAATTTAGATAAATAAGTTATTGTAGGAAACCTTTTTCTTGAAGAAAAAAAAGTTGTAGTCATTATTATTTGGGATATTTGAGGTTATGTTCTTGAATCATCATAATTTTGAATTTTTTATTATTTAAGTATAATATTACACGCACGTATCGTGGATACACCCTAAGAGTAATTTGAGATACAGCAACCATTATCGTACTCACGAAGGTAACGTTATCATCCGCGACTTTCAGGTCAAAGTGCTTTTCCTTTCAATATTCTACTTCACTACGAATTTTGAAATATACGCATCAAATTGGTTTAGGGGACAAAGATATTAAAGGGCAATGAATGCTGAATGAAAATCCATTCTTACATTTTTGGAATCCAAAATGAGTTTAATTTTGGAAACATAAACACATTAGTTGATCAAAAACACAAAAAATTATTATAGTATAACAACATTTAAAAATAATATTTTGAAATAAAAGTTGATAGAGTGTATGACCAGCACTATTGTATTAACAGCTCCACATCTGTTTGGCATGCTCCTAATTAAATTGTCAATGTCCTTTTGCTTACTTTCTAAACATTGCTTTTTCATACAGTTCAGCACCTCTTCTCTTATCTGGAGCACTATTCCTCGATCTAAATAAATTTTTTCAACATATCAGAAACGTGCGCGATAGGAGTTAAATCAGGCGATTACGCATGGCCATACGTGAGTATTGTGCTACTCCAAAAATATTCTAAGGGTTTTCGCAACAACAAGGCTCAGATTCGTTCATCTCTTAGGTATTGCTCTCACATATGAAGCTTTGCATCTAAACACACTTTGAAGCTGCTTGATTCTATTCAAAAGAGTGCCATCCGTTTTATAGCAGATCCAGAGATAACTAGAAGCTTGGAATGATTTGCGCATAGAAGCAAGGTGATGGATCTGGTTCGGTTTTATCGATACCATCGTGATAAATGCTCTTTTAAATCGTTTGTGGAATTAACTCCCGAAGCACGTCTTCTACGAACATTATAACTTACAGAACTTCCTTACTAATAACTTACAGAAAATATCCACAGATACCTCTGTAACACTAGATATTCGCGTATCATACGATTTGCCCTTTTGTGCTAGTGTATTCTGTAGAAAAAACATGCGAACGTGCACTGCCCTGTATAAATATAAAATGTTGGCGCCAAATTCTGTAGTGCGTGGATGAATAATGGGTGTAAAAATCTTGATTCATCGGTAAAAAGAATTCATACTCTTGCTATTTCTGATATTCTTCGAAACATCCTAATCTCATTGCGCGATGTTGACGCAATAGTACTGAAGCTCTAACAAAACATCTGGCGTAAAAATTATTACCATACTACCTATTCCTTATTGTTTGATCAGTGACACTAACACCATAAATAATTTGTAGCTTACTTCTTAGCTGGTTGGAAGTAATATTGGAGTTTGAAATACCCGAAGGCAAATATACCTATCATTTTTAGGTTCTGTTGCTCTTGTTGAACCAGTATATCTTGTTTTCACATTACCACCTTCCTATACCAACTTTCCTATAGTTCTGTTGATAATTTTTTTTTCTGCGGCGTTGAGGAAGCTTATACCAACCTCTGTCATACCAGCAGGTCGAACCTATGTTTCACGATCAAGATGCTGCCTTTGCATATTGACTATATTGCATGCACCATTAAAACAAATAATCACTACACTGGCTAAAAAAATTGAACTGAACACATTTTTCAGCTTACCAAATAAGCCTTAAAGACTTTAAACAGATATTAAACACAATTTATCTTGGAAGCAAATTTTTTCATATAAAATTAAAACGACTTTGATTCCTTGCTCCTTAGACCATTTACCACATCTGTATATTGAAAATAGTGCCCATGAATGCTGAATTAAGTAGTAATTCTTTGTATAAGTTACCTTAGTCTTACGAGTGTTACGAGAAAGGTAAGCGACTTGTAAGTAAGGTGAAATATTTTTCTTCTAAATAAATTATCTATTTTCAATTAAACTTTATTTTCATATTTCCTACTTTTTTTTCCAGAAGAATATTTAAGAAAATCTTGCTATTTACCTTAAAGTAATTTTTGTTTATTTTGGTGTTTTTTAAAATTTTGTAAATTTGTCGGAATTATTTAATATTATAAGAAGGCTTATATAGATATCACTTGCCTAAAGTTACACAGTGGTAAGCGCCACTTTTTTGAAAAATGACATTTTGAAAAAACTAAGTAGTATGTGCCCATTTCTAGCTATGCTTAGAATAATAAAATTTTATGTGGTTGTTTTAGGGATATGCAACCAACAATACATACATGTATGAATTTAAATATTTAAAATAATAACGTAAAGTTGCATGTGCTCACATACAATTTTGTTATTTTCTGAAATCTTACGATTTAAGTTTCAAAGTGTATTTACATCTTTTGTGTTGTTTACTATCTTATTTGAGCCCAGTAGTCAGTTTTGTTGAAGAATATATGTTTGAGTAATAAAAACGTTGTTGTGTTTATTAGAAGTATATTAATAGTGCTTCAAATATACATAGTACTTCTGATAGGGAGGATGATCTAAAAATTATTATGATGCGAGAGAAAAGACGCCGATATCGACAAGATAGGTAAGTTTGATATTTAGATAGGGAAAAATTCAGGCCGCTATGGAATAAGCCATTTTTTAGAACGAAATAGGGCCCATAAAATGCTAGATTGGACTGGGAAGGTTATGATTCTGATATTGACCGAGAATACTTTCTCGATTCATCTGCAGAAACTAGCAGGTTTGTTATAAATATAATAAAAAATGGTTTTATTTTTTTTTGACTTGATTATGATTATGTATTTTTAGCTCAGAAGAGCAAGACATTTTGGAAGTTGCGGATCATGTTACCGCAGAAAATGGTGAAATCGAAGTGAAATAAAATAGTCGTAAAAGAACTAGAAATCCAAAATCTTGGAAATGCAACATAAGAAAAAAAGTTCATAATAAAGGAAAATAATATATATTTACACGAAAAAAATTAGTACCTGCAAAAAGCGTAAGAAACCAAAAAAAATGTTTTAATAATTTGTATTCATGGATGTCAAAAATTTATTACTGAGGAGGAAAGAAATAAAATATTTCAAGACTACGACTCACTACGTGATAAAGAAAGAAAAACATTTTTTTTATCTCCACTACCGAAAGATTTGCTGTACAAAGACATAGAAAAGGAGAGAATGCACAAAACAGTCGCAGAAAATACAGTTTTTGTTACTTTTTTAATGTCCGTCAGCAGAGGATTGAAGTGTGCAAGCTATTTTACTTGGGGACATTATGTATAAGTCAAGCGCCAATCTATAATGCACGTTTGGGAAAACAAGTCGAATCGAATACACCTAAACAGAGTAAACAAGTAAAATACAAAATTCACGACGATGACAAAAATCTGGTTAAAATGCACATCGAAAGTTTTCTCAAAGTGGAATCGCACTACTACCGGGAGATTAGTAGTAGAGAGTACCTGGAATCAAACCTTAGCATTTCAAAAATGTATTTGCTCTACGTGGATTTCTGCAAGTCAAAAAGAAACGAGGTTAAATAGTCGTTCTACAGATATATTTTTTGTAACGAATATCATCTTTTTTTTCATAAGCGAAAAAAGGATAGATGTGACTTGTGTGAGGAAGTGAAGTTATTAGCAAATGAGAGTAGACTAACAACTGAAAAAAATTAAAAGTATTTGAGGCATACCACAGAAAAAACTGCCTCCAGAAATAAAACAAAAATATGACAGGGAAAATGGAAACACTGTTTTTTCATGTTTTGATGCAAAATGTTTTGTCATGCCCTCGAGCCGAAATCAGTAGTTCTTACTACAAAAGTAAGTTTAATGCATACAATCTCACAGCTATCCTTTCAACTACTAAGCAAGTATACTGCGCTGTTTCGCACGAAATATTTATGGGACGAACTGGCAATGATATTGCCAGTGCTGTGGTAACAATTTTGAAAACATATCACTAACCTAGTCTTGTATGGTGATAGTTGTGTTTCGCAAAACAGGAAGGAACTCATTGATGTCCTATGCTATAGCTTTTTTTTTTAACACCCTAATTTGAGCACTGTTATAATGGAATTTTCAACACCTGGACATTCTTCTATCCAAGAAATTGACAACGTGCATAGCTGCATTAAACGAAAGCTTAAAAAAAGTGAGTTTTTCTCTTCAGTATCTTTGCTACGACTTTTATTGAAAAGTCTCAAAAAACCTTACTGTGTAATTCAGATGAAAGCTAAAGACTTCAAGGACTTTAAGACATGTGCAGGATTACTTAATTATAAGAATGTACCGTATTCCAAAGTAAAATGCTTTCACAAATATTTTTTGATTTGGAATATAAGACTTCTTTTACTAAAGAAACATAGAAAAAAATTTACTTGAAATCTTCTATTATTAAAACAAGGACCAAATCTGCATCAATACTGCGAATCCCAAAGTTTTTTATATCTGCAGAAAAAATATCTGCTATTAAAGCAATGACTACCCATATCCCCGAAGTTGATAGACAATATTACACCACTATTTTGAAGTTGTAAATTTTACTTTGCTAATAGTGTTTATAATAATTTTTCATATCGATTTTTGTGTTTTTATACTTATTTCTTAGACATTTGAATATTTTAGTTAGCTTAAATAAGTTGTATGTGTCAAGAATAAAGTTTATTAAATCTTGTTTTGAGAAACAAAATTGCATGTTATTTTTTGAAAAGTCATATTTTTGTAATCAGTGAATTTTTATTAATTTTTTTCTATCAAATTCTTATATAATTATGCTGGCTTAAGTACAAATTTCTCTAATTAATATTTTCAAACAATGTGAGTAGTTTACGGACAACCAAAATTTCAAACCACTCTCCTAAAAAATTTGCGTCGTCCTTACAACTGTGTAACTCTAGGCAAGCGATACGTGCATCAAAATCGAAAACCTAACGATGCTTAAACTTTGTCCCCAAAATTTACAGGTTCCTGGCCTCCCAAAAACCCAAAATTGACCCGACCAAATTCGATTTACGGTTTTGCACTACAGTTACAGTTGTTATACTAATCCGAAAGCTTCCATTAACAAACTAATTAGAAGGTCGAAGCTGAAAATTTGCGGGTTTGGTCGGTAGCCAGCCAACGGAAAAGTTCGGCCGCTGCTGCAACGAAGTTTCCCATGCCCCGCATGTTTGAGTTTCGGATAATTAAAGGGATTTATTAAAGTGGTTTTCTCGAATTGAAATTATTAGAACCGCAGGATTGATTGGGACAAATATTGAAGGTTTCATGTTGCTGTTTTTGATCAGAGATTAATCATTATTCGATTTAATGCGTTAGTTGTGTTTGATAAAGTAATGTTTATTGTGTAATGCAGTTGATTATAGTAAGGTTCTGGATACCATGAAACAAAACCTATTACTAGTAATTTAAAATATGGCTTCGGTGATACAGCATAACGATTATTTCAAAAATAATCAAAAATATGTGTTTTTGTACAAATAAACGTTTAATTTCCAACTTTATATTTTTATAATTTAACACTTTTCCTAATAATAAATAGGTATTCTATAGAATTCCTAGGCATTGCATGAAATGACTAGGCAAAGTACGTAAAAATATTTAAAATTAAGAATATTTGATAGATTACCTGAAACTGCTAGGTATTCTATAAAATACCTAGGAATTTTATAGAATGCCTGAATTATATAATTTGCTAGTACGTATATATTATTCTTTTAAGGCTAGTATATTGTAAACCGTCACTGTTTTCATTCTTTGTTAATAATTGTTCTATTAAGGCAGGGATTAGCCACAGGCTAATTAGACCCAATCTGAAATTACATATAATATAACAAAACGGTAAAGAGAAAATAAAAATTAAATTTGACCCTGTGATATTTGTATAAATTTATACACGATATAGAAAAGAGACTAAAAATTTACATCAACTTAACTCAATATTACACCCAAATGAAAAAATTAACTTTTCTATAATAAGTAATTCTAAATATTTAACGAAGAAAGAAAAAGTGATAGATTTTGGATCAAACGATCCTTCCATAATATATGCAGTTTTTTTAAGACCTGTAATGTGAAATATCCCTAATATTATTAAGTAAAGAGTTGTAAAGAAAACTAGAAAAGTAGATAAATGAACATTTTTCGCTCATTTTTCAGAAATGAAGGAGTAACGTGATTCCTTCTCTTCAGATAGGTACTAATATCTAAATTCTATGCTTATCCGATCCAGAAAAACAAGGATTCTAAACAACATCGCAATAGTCCAAAAGTGACAATATTGTCGATTCAATTAGTTTTACCTTAGTATTTATATGTAATATCAATTTAAACCTGTAAATACATCTTAGTCTACCATAACTTAAATAATTTTAGTTATATGAGCTCAAAATGTAAAATCTTGAGCAAATGTAAGTCCAAGATTTTTTCACTCGTCTTAAAAGGCACAGAAATAACCTATAAGTACCTTATTTTGTTGCCTTTCTGGAGTCCTAAGCAGAGTAACCATTTTTCCTCGGTTTAATAATAATTCATTTTTCTTGGACCACAGGCTTGCCTTTTCTATTCTCATTATTAGTGATAAATGATGGAAACTCAAGAAGATGGGGAAACTATAGGTAGATTTGGAAATTTTCGGCATAGAGATGGTACGAGGTTGTAAGATTTTTAGGCAAGTCAGCTGTGAATAATGTAAACAGCGAAGGTTCCAAAACTGACCCACTTACTATGTTGAGAGTTTTAGGCGCCAACTACACACCATCGGCTCGCTCTTCCCAACCAGTCAAGTATGACTTAAACCGTCTGATTGCATTTTGAGGAGGTCCATAAAATTTTAGTTTGATTTGTGAATAAGAAACTTGTATTGCCCGAAGAAGGTCATCAGTCAAATCTGATAACGGTCATACTGTACTGTGATTGCTTACTTGTTAGAATGTTAAGAAAATCAATTTATAAATGTAGTTTTTTATGTACAATTTTCTCTATTACTTTGGAAACAATATTTTAACTGCTTATGGGTCTTAGCTCATTGAATTCCGTTATGTTGGGTTGTTTTTGGGAAAGGGATTCAACAGCTTATTTCCCATGATCAGAAACTGTAGATATCAGAAGTGAGCTATTAATTATACTTGCCTTGCTATAGAATGGTAGGCACATTTTTAAAATTTCCGAAATATTCTATCATTTCCGCAGGCATTAGTTCTTGTACTCTGAGTCATATGACGCACATCGTTTTCATCCACCAGTGCAAAATGAAAGTCTATACTGTAAGACTGTTAAACTTGTTACTATTAAAGTAAGCTAAAAGTTTATCGTTAGGGATGTGCCAAGGGAGTAAATTGATAAAAAATCTTAATTAAAAGTTATATAAATATTCTTTAAAGACTGCCGATAACTAGAGAGCGCATTATCTAAAAACAAAGCTTTTTAGGAAGACGCAATTTTTTAACAGGAGCATAATGGTCGAAAAAATGAATGATTTTTCTTAAACCAAAAGATCAGAATCAGTGAAACATATAGATAAGACGTTATCAAATACCTAAAAAGCATTAAAAGTTACTCATATTGAGAGATATATACAACTAATATTTACTCAGTTGTTATTTTAGTGTATGTAATCAAACAACCTGTACTTCCTGAAAGCATCCTTTATAATCCACGATTATGTTTTTAATATAATAAATTAGAATGCCATCATTTCTGTATATATAATAACAATAATAATATCGGCACGCGTAATTTTGCTGTACGACTGTATGGCTGTTTATTGTCCTTCCGACAGATTTCAAACTATTACCAATGTAGGGATTTATTTTAATTATATTTAAAAATACACTGATTCCTCACGAAAAAACCAATTTTAATTGGCTTTTGAATTTTGAAACTTTGTTATCAATATTATCCTAAAAGTCACGTAAGTGCAAGAATCTTCTATCGAAAGGGTCGAGGAGCGAGAACGACTGGAAGAAATGGTTTCTAGTGCCCTAGAGGTGGATTCACTATGACCAAGTAGAAATGTTCAAAAGGAACTGGGTATGGACCGTAATTCATCAAATATTTGAAAACTCAGGAGATTATTCCCGAAGACCAGTGGCGACAAATGAGACTGTGTGAAATCATTATGAAAAAAGCAAATGCAAATGCATTTTTTTTACGAAATATTATTTAAATTGGTCTCGGTAAAATAAGCTCAGAAGTTTTTAATCCCGTACTCGATATCCTCTAAAAATTGAATGTTACTTTATTCATGATACTTTAAACGCACAAAAATACTTGCAGAATCAAATTTTTCTTGCCATTCATATCCTCCCTGATTTAGACCTGACAAATACTTTTCCTAAGCGTTTTAGTAGTAGGACTGGCGATATTAAATGGCCCCTTAGATTTGTCCCTAAATGACTTTTACTTTTGAGGTTATCTAATGAAAACCATTTACAAGCACAAATTTAGTAGGCCAATAAATTTAGAGAAGTTGCGAGAGAAAATTGTTGTGCCAAGTGCCAATTCTATTTAATCAAAAACTCTTTTAGAAGTACGAAATATGATAGATTAACTTATTATTGAGCCAAAGCAAGAGGTCTGTTTCAGCTTTTTATTTGAATTATTTTTTGTAAGGTTTACTTTTAAAAGTTATAGTTTTATTTTTTTATAGTGTTTAAATTTTATTTTTATTAGAATAACGTTTATTTTTCATTATGCAAGATACAGAATAGTAAATACTGCTATTCTATGTGGGGTTTTCCACTGATGTATATAAAGCCTGCATCAGGAACGTATTTTAAAAAGGCCTAATTTTTCGCGTTATATGTCCCGAAATTTTATTGCAAGTAACTAAGTTACCCTCATCAATGTTAGACACTTCTTAACGTCGTATTATGCATTGTGTTTATTTCGCCGACCTGTATAATTGGAAATCTTCAATATTTGCGGTAAATCAAACTTCTGAAAAACAGATTGTATCAAAATCGCACATCTAGGTAAGCGGTTATTTTATTAGATCATGCATCGTCAAGTCCTTCATCTACCACATCATATTCGAGTAAAGACATATTTTAGATGTGTGTAAGCAGTTAATAACGAGGAGTAAATAAATAAAAAAAATATCGGATAATGCACTAATTCAAGATTTCTTATTTAAAAAACAGACTGTGGTATTAAGTTTAAAAATAGTCCCACCAGCGCGACAAAATAGCAATCACAAGTCACTATTTTTAAGAGCACAGATTTTACTAATTAGAATCCATACATTTATTACCTCGTACTCCTCTACATCATTTCTGAAAAGCTCTAAACATTCTGCAGTAAGATGACAAAGTCATCTTTAATAACTTCTTCCCTTGATATATTTATGATCTAGTAAGTAGACTAAGGAATCGTACCAAAAGTGGGTGAGTTTTGCTTGCTTAATAAGACGCAATACGGTGATACTTCTCGAAATTCTGTTTTGATAAAGATATGTCTATTTTATTAGCATATAAAGCTAAGAGTTGTGTCGAAAGTTGATGTTAACCAAATTCTTTTCTTAAACCAAATTGATATTAAACTATTTAAAACTATATAATTACGGCTATTGTCAGTTGATTAACGCATCTACAAGAATCTTTAATAGGTCATATATAAGTGATCATAATAAAATGCCATTTTGTGTTTTAAATAAAAAAATTGAAAAACCTAGACAAAAACTTATTGACATTTGCGAGTTTCCAAATTTTAATCTCGAAAATTTTCAAAATGATCTTTCTAATATACAATGGAATGCTATATTTTATATATGTAATAATAACGATAAGGTTCGTTTTATTGTTTAATATACATGCACTCTATAAAAGTGTCAGAGTAAGTAAAACGCCGGCTCCGTGATACCCAAAATATGTAATCCCGCACGCAAGTCCTGTAGGGACGTCCCTATAAGTTTATTGCCAATAATATCGAAGGTCTTGGAAAGAGTTATCTATGCACAGTTGTCACTTCATCTTACTGATAATAACATACTTTTTAACAGTCAGTACAGCTACCACCCTCTTGAATATCATAGACAACATAATAAGGGCTCTCGATAAAAAACTGGCCGTAATTTTAGTTGTTTAGATTAGTCAAAGACTTTCGATGTAATCGATCATGACTTGTTATTCGCTAAGTTAAGGTTTCATGGTTGCAATAGTTGTTCTTTCTTAAGTCCTATCTCTGGAATCGTACTCAATGAGTACGTGTCAACAATTACTCCGATTCGAAACACATAATTTTTGGAGTTCCTCAAGGATCGATTCTGGGACCTCTTTTATTCTTGCTATATACTTCGGATCTTTCTTTAGTCGTAAAGAGTCCTGAGGTGTACCAGTACCCTGACGATACTCAGTTAATTCATTATTTGAATCTAGACGACATAGAACAGGTTTCTGAAAGTATATATTATACATTATTTCGAAAGAACTCAATCTTAATATTAATGTCAATAAAAATCGGCGTGCTAACGTTGGAAAAAATATATAGGTACATTCAATATGATAATAATAATAATAATAATAATAATAATAATAATAATAATAATAATAATAATAATAACCCCGTGGGGGGCCGCGGTAGAATAGCCTCCTGGTACGTTCTGCCTGTCGTAAAAGGCGACTAAAAGAACAACCTGGACCACCAGGGTTAAATGGTGGTACACCCATGGAAATGGAGACACGAAGCGGAAGATGCCTCGGAGAAAGGTCGCTGCCTGGGGATCGCCAGGGCATGTCTGGTGCCGGCGCTGGACATGACAGTATGCGGACCGTCGGTGGCAGGGAGTTAAGGAGGCGGCAACCTGTCATTCAAGAAACTACACCTCCTCCTCTTCAACAACAAAACGACCAGGAGGGCCCAACACCATCACGAGCCCCCCTCGCTGAAGGAGCTGCGCAGGAAATTCAGCCAGCGCTCACCCAGGCGGGACTACAAAGACAGCGCATGAAATGGACATCTGCGATGAATGAAACCGTCATGCGCAGCTTTTATAAAGTGACCAACCTGGGACGAGAAATGATCGGCTACATGCCGAATTTAGGAGAATCTATCCACAACTCCAAGTCACCGAAGAGAGTAGCAGATCAGTATCGAGTAATAATGTGTAATCACCTAATTCCAGAGACAAGACTCAATACCATTAAAGAAGAAATACAAGCGCAAATTAACAACGAACAAAACTCCGCTAACAATGAACCAGCTGAGGAGCAACCTGTAATAGAAAACGTATTAAATAACACACAGGAACCTAACACTACCGAAAACACCCAAGAGGACAATTCTGAGCTATATCACGAACTATCTGCAGAAATGGCAAGTGCGATGCTAGAATTTGACGGAACCAACCCACTGATAAGACCCAAACTTCCAAAAGTAAACTCTTCAAAAAAACTAGGTCAAATTATGGAAATTTTGAAAAGGCCGAAAAACAATTTTATAGAAAGCTAACTAAATTCAAAATCAGATCACCCAGATAAGCAATACCCCACGAAAGAACAAATTCAAGATTTTTGGGCCAAACAACTTGCAACTCAAACAACACGCAATATCAACGCAAGCTGGGTTACTGAAGAGAAACAAAACAGTAATAAATATAGCCAGATGGAACATCTACCACTCACTATCGAGGAAGTCAACCAGATTATCCAAAAACTGCATAATTGGAAATCACCTGGCCCAGATGGAGTTCATAACTTTTGGCTAAAGAAACTACGGAGTACGCATTCTAAACTCTCTTAATTTTAGAATTAATTAACCACGTTATTCTTAACCCACAGGAAATGCTAGCGTTCCTAACGCAAGGAGTAACCTATCTACTGCCTAAATACCAGAACAACACACAAGAGCCGTCTAAGTACCGACCGGTAACGTGCCTACTTACTTTGTACAAAATTTTCACTTCATGTTTAACACAGCGCATTTATCAACACTGTGAGGAAAACAACATCATAGCCGCACAACAAAAAGGATGCGCTAAAGGTTCTATGGGCTGTAAAGAACAACTTATTATCGACTCTGTCATCAACAACCAGGCATATCACAACAAGAGAAATATTTTTACTGCCTATGTCGACTATAAGAAAGCCTTCGAGTACCACACGAATGGCTTATAAACATTTTAAAAGTGTTCAGCTGGGAGTTAAAAGACTCCGCTGGGAAAATTTTACATCAGGAGCTGGCAATGAAGTTGGAACTTATTACAACAGAGAAGGTTCCGTATTATAATTATACTCCAGAACCCGTAGTGGAAAATGACCGATATAAGTTATATTGGGACCGCAGTGTACTTACCGATCAACATGTAAGGCATAATAGACCAGATCTTATTTTAATAGATAAAATTTCCAGGAAAACAACTCTAATTGACGTAGCCATACCGAACAACAATAATCTGCAAGAGAAACACACTGAAAAAATCGCCAAATACAGAGATCTAGAAATTCAAATCGAAAGGCAATGGAGAATGGATAATGTTCATACCATCCCAATTGTTATATCGACAACGGGTGTAATATCAAAGAGCCTACTAGAATACCTTAAACAACTAGGAACTGGCGAACATCTATATAAGCACATGCAAAAGGCAGTACTACTGGCAACTGCTCGCAGCACCCGAAAATTCCTAGGAGATAACTCTACATTTCAGGTCACTTAAGTGCACCGAAAAAGCCCCCACAGACCACAGAGCTTAATCCTTTTGATATCGGTGGTATCTGGGATAAGTAAATGATCAACAACAATTGAAGAAAGCTTTTGCTTCATTTTGTCGAAATGTTTCTCTACTATTTTGGCGATACAGTTGGTCTGCTTTTTACTAATTTTTACTAATCTAACTTAATCAGCCAAGTCTTCAAATGGCAAGTCAGAAAAAATGGGAAATACTTTATACCAATAGTCTATTTATAATCTATAGAACGTCAATTCATTCATTTTTTATTAATTTTGTAAAGTGCTTTCATCGTTAAAAGTAAAAAAAGATCATTAAAAGTAAAGTTTGCATTTTTTTCCCCAGATTCTTTTACTTATTTTAATACTGACATTTAAAAACCAAACGGTAGACAAACAAAATGTAAGAAATATTTTAAAGTAATGCCTGCCATTTTCCTCACTTCAAAATTTCAAATACTGAAGTACTAAATTCCTTGTTCAATATCTTAAGTTCGCATCATTAGTTAAAAATCATAATAATCATAAAATCTTAATAAATTGCATTTTATATGTAACAATTTAAGAAATAAATCCAATTTTAATTAAGTCAATAGTATCTTTTTACAAGACACAAAAAACTTTCTGGCGGTCATGTAAAATGTGCAATTCATATGCAGGAACTAAGTGCCATACAGTTAATTAAACGGTTAAATTAGATGTCGGATGAGCGCTATATATATTTAAATTGCTAAGGAACTTTTTACTCTCAAAATAGAAAACGTACCATTTTATTAATTAATTTTATTTTATTTTATTTTTAATTGTTTAAGTCTAAAAATTCTTAATATGTTTTAATAATAAATATAATTTACTTTAACTTTCAAGGAATAGAAAGTGAATTTGACATTCAACATATAGAAGATAGAAGAGTATTATATTAGCGCGCCTACTAAGAATTAGCATTGCGCTATTTGGCACTACTTTCTAGTCTTAAAAGTAAAGATTTTATGAATATAACAAACTTCCATCTAGGGTTTCTACTTCTTTATACAGAACTGCAATCTGAGCCTAATCTTATATTACTTGAGTTTATCTTTCAATCCTCTACTTTAGGCACGCCACTGAATAATTTCGACTTGTTTACGGATATGGTAACAGGCTCTCCGCCCTTTTAACCTCCTAAACTGCACGTCGAAAAATAAGAAAACAAGTATCTTAAAAACAACCAATTCTTAACACCCAGAGACACTAATCGAGTTAGCTTTGGCTGCGGAAGTTTTAAAGCGTCGGAAAATGAGGCTCACTGCTGCAGTGTTTGGATGCGAAAAGCCAAACGAACCTTGGCTAAGCTACGATTTATTTTAAAATTACTTTTGGCCCCTCTGGCACCTTCTCACGTTATTAACTTTGGTTTGGTATGAAATACTTAAAAGGCTGTTTTAGAGTGGTTTGTTGTGCAAATATTTTAGATTTTATTTCCCATTCGATAAATATTTAGAATAATTATATATAGACTATAAAATCAATCATAAGAAGGGTTTGTGAGAAAGTTAAAGAACTTTCTCAAAAGGTTTAAGTAGCAGGAATTTCGGGGGAAATATAAATTATATCTTAATAATAGATTACTACTACCTCTATGTTATATATGTTGGGCGCAAAGCCTCAAAAACTAAGTAAGATCTGCATTGAAATATTATTTATTTTGACTAGATTTAAATTTTGTTTATGAGTTTTAATTTCTCTCTGAGTATTCCTTATACTACGAGTGTTGTGCTATCTGTGTTAAAAAAAAATAAGGGTCTTTAGCTTCCGTTGGCTAAAGTACAACACTGGCTCTGACAACTCGTTATTCCTTCACCTTTTGTTCAATCATCTTATTTTATTTTCTTTCTCAAAAATGAATGCCCAAATTATCAAAGGCAACATTGGGGCCATTTAAAGAATTGAATTGTATAATATTTACATACAATACTACTACGTAAGAAGACTTTCTGTTTCTACTATGAATGAACTAAACGCTACCACTAATCTTTAGTTTGATCTTTGTTTAATGATCTACAGACTTGTTTACCTATTACATGTTTTTTATTCTTCTTAGCACCTCTATGTTTGTAATGTGAACTGTTCATGGTATTCTGAGCATTCGTTTATACAGCGATATCTTAAAATCTTTCAGATATTTAATGGTGGCTTCTATGATTGTCCAGGATTCTACGCCATATAATAAAATAGAAAAGATAAGAACATATGTTGTCTTGAAAGATATGTTGTGAATGTAATTAGAATATCAAAGGCAGGAGAACATCTCCTTATCTAACGACATCGGATTTTCACCTGTTCTGTTCGATGTCTATCAAGTCTTAAGCATGCTGTCTGATTCTAGTAGAGATTTAAATGAATCTAATATCTTTATGGTCTAAGGCGACCTCTTCCAGGGCATTGATAATTTTATGATTTTGAACGCGATTAACTGGTTTGTCAAAAAATATTAGACATGCGTATACATCATAGTTAATATTATCTCTGCAGGCGTTCGACTTCAAAAAGAGCCTCTCTGGTTCCGACTGCATATATAAAACCGAATTGGTTTTCGGATATGTGGTCTTCCTCACACTTCCTTGGTTTAGGTTTTTTGAGCAACCCTATAAATTCTGATGGCAGTCGTTTTGCGGGAATATTTTCAGAGTTATAGATTCTGTTGATGTTGATAATTCAGGCAATTCCTTCATCATTCAACAGCTTCAGAAATTCAGCCTCTATGTTGTCTGGTCTGACTTTTTTGTTTTATTGCTATTTCTACCTCGTGGATTAGTATCGTTGAGTTTCTAGCTCCTTCCAATAGTAAGTAGGTGACCTCCAGTCTTTGATCCTTAAAAAGCTTTTCTGATGTAGAAAGTATGACTTCCAACTGTTTTTTAGATAATTTTTGTCAATGGTAATTTTTTTCATTTGTATCTCTTATCTTCATAACTTGTCGCTTTTTAAAGGTTCTAGTTATCTCTTTTATTTTTTTGTGTAGATTTAAGCTGTTGTGTCTGGCTTGCAGTATTTCTATTTTCGCGCATCTATCTGCTGCTTCTTTTTCTTTGGCTTATCTACAATTTTTCTTAAACTGAGTCTTGATCTTTTTGTACTCTTCATCATTACTTCTATGTGTTCTTCTCTCTTCCATTAGTTTTAGAATTTCACGAGTCATCCAAGATTCCTTTTCCATTTCGTTTTCTGGTTTTAAAAATTCTTTCTTTGTTGAATCTATTATCTTGGGGAATTCGTTAATCTCTGCCTGCATGTCATTCACCTCTTTTATTTTTTTCATCTTTGGTTAATGTATTCGTTTTGTGTCATATTGCGGAATCATTTTCTTCTTAACTTTCTTCACTCTTATCACTTCTACTAGAGGTATATGATCTAATTCTGCGTCTACCCCAGGATATGTTTTAACTGAATTAAAGCAGTTTTTGAACTTCTTGTCAACTAACATCCCAGCGAGAACGGAACAGAAACATTATAGGTATGAAAAACAATTTTTTTTTTCCAGAAACCCGGATTTTTAATGAGCAAGGCTTCCTCATGCCAGTAACGTCCTAGGAGAAGGTGCATCTTAAATGAAAAGAAGGTTCACATGTGATACCTTATTTTAATGGTCTTTTAATTCTTAATACCACTGCCAACCTTGAAGTATTTGCTATCATTTCTCTAGATATCAGAGCTTTTCAAAAATCTGTAAATAGCAAAAAATATAACACAGGTATTTTGAGTAATTTATCTATTTTAATCTTACACGCGTTAATTTCATTTTCTAGAACTTCAGGTGTTAGCATCACTTATTTATGATCCTTTGGCGTAAGTCTTCCAGGGTTTCTGATTGGGTAGCGTAAACTTTAGTTGTTAAATGCTTCCATAAAAAAATCAAGTAGCGTCAAATCAGGAGAGGTATCTGGCCATTCCATAAAGGGTCGCCTCTTTCCAATTCGATGATCAGGAAATATCTCATAAAAATTTTGTCTCTGTTTAGCATAGTGTGGAGGTGTTCAACTCCATCTTGTTGGAAAACGATTTGATATTCATCTTAATCGTTTCCGCCTTTAATTATTTTTACTATTCTTGGATTACCGCATTTTCGAACAGAACTTGATATGTTTCACCACTTAAATTTCGGTGTAGAAAAAACGGCTCAACAATTCAGCTCCCTAAAGTTCCCGCACAATCATCTAACTTCTCAGGGACCTGAATATGAACGCGAAACTGTTCAGGATTGACATCTGACTAGTAGCGGCACTCATGACGATTTACTTTTCCACTAAGTAAAAATGCACAGAATGAGAATGGAATTTGTTTTTCTTAAGTATCCTATGAGCGCAACTTTTGCTCACTCCTGTACTCGTCGCCACCTGTGTCGTCTTTTCTGACCCTTATTACGGGTTCGGCATGGAGGTGACCTAGGACAGCTATTTGCATTGCTTTATTAGCAACAACAGCATGTTGAACCTTACGCTTTTTTTAACGCACTTCCAGTTAAATTTAGCCACTAATTCCAGAATGTATTTTCTGTCCACCCATTTTTCTAGATGAAAGTCATTAAATATCTCAACTCTCTCTACAGTAGAATAAACCATTGTTGATACAGTACTTCTACACCTAAAAGCCTTATGTAAAGAAATATTAGTTAATAAGTACCAGTAGTTTTTAGCAACCAAATAATTCAAATTCTTCAGATAGGTACTTGTACTTATATTTTATTGTTTTTTTCATTTTTTCATTGTTTTGTTTTTATGTTTAGTATGGAAATATTCCCTTTGCTTATAATTAATAAATTGATAGCAAAAAAGGCCTTACATAAGGGATGACACGACTCCGGTTTTTATTTAAGATTTTAGGAATAATTCCACCCCGTCGTAAGGGGGTTGCTGGTTTGAGGGTACCTTGCTCATTAAACATTGTCTCCCCCGAAAATAAATTCGACGTATCCGAGGTTTATGAAAAAAAAAATTTTTTACACCGAAAATGGCTTTGTGTCGTTTTCCCTGGGACATCCTATATAGTCAATTTGGTATGAACAATATTACTAGGTGTATTGGGCTGGTGACTTCCTTGCACAGGGTGTCCCAAATTCGAGGGTGACCATTGGGATCTTGGAAACGGAGAGTGGAACTAAGAGTTATGGGGTCGGTTAAATAGAGGCAAAGTTGAGCAATTTAGAGCTTATTAAAATAACGTTTAAAAAATTTTAAAATTCCGGATACTTCCGGAGATATCCAAGAAAAACCGAAATTTGTCAAAATCGTTTTTACCTTCTACCGACTTTATTTAACTAGATATCGGAAAACTAAAAACAGTTTTTCATCGCCACTTGTTATGCTCTACAACACGACGCAAAAAAAAATAATCCGATGTTTCGTTTTTTTTCGATCATCATCAACATTATTTTTTCTTATGGGCGCCATATTGGATTTTCTTATTTTTATAAAGTATTTTTAAAATGAGGTAGCGTACTCGCATGTTCGATTACTCCTTCTAGTACTTCCCATAAGAACTCCCTGAGTGCAAGAGAGAAAGATATATCAATAGGATTTCCAAATAAATTGATTTTATATAAGCTGAAGCTATAAAATATTTTGTATTTGATATAGTTTTTTTTTAAACCAATTCAATGAAAATGTAAATAAGAAAGTATAATATATTGTATTGCTTTAAACTAAGATAAACTCTTTAATGGTTGACACTATCAAAACTGCAGCTTTAATAACTTTAATTCAAAAGATTACTTAAAAATCCCTTAACTTTTTTAAACCTTTTTTAGCCATCCAAAATATAAAGTAGCTCCCTAGTAATTCATAAAATCTTTTCTGGGAACTAGGAAAAGTTTTTGGCTAAGAGAATAATTATTGGCTATATAAATCTGGAGGGCTTTCTAAAGTCTTTTATGCACCACTTCTTATACATTTTGTAAAATTATGTTAAAAAGTAACAGTTCTAATTTTAAATACTCGAATAATATTATATCTACTTACTTGAATATTGGAATTGTGATTTAAACTCAGAAAGCAAAACTATACACGACTATAAAAAACCTGAAAAAGGTATAATTCCATGAGCGATATTCTATATTGCTCATGTAATAGATATACAGAATATATATTATTTTAACATATAAATGGATATTTATATGCACATATGGTCTTTTATCGAATAAATCTTTCTGTAAAATCATGGATAGATCTGAAAATAAGTTGAATGATTTATTTTAGTAAAATAACACCCCAAATGCAGTAAAGGTATATGGAATCATATAAATGCAGCAGGGGTAGATCCAAAAGTATTGCATTTTTTTATAAAGATTGTGATATTATATATATAATCAATTGCTGTATACTTCCCTAAGCAATGACTTTTAATGATTTAAGAACAATTAGAACCCTTTTTATCGAGGCATTTTAAAAAAGTTTAATATAACCAGCTAATACAATGTACTACAATATTAATATGATTATGTCTGAGTCGCAGTATGGCTTACGTAAGGGTTTGAGCTGTGGCGTTACCTTGGCTACTTTTACCATATTATATCAGTAATGATATAATAACAGCAAATGATAAAAAGCACTGCGTCATTTCTCGAAGTCTTTATTCTACACTATTACACATTGCTCCTGTTTTTTACTTCTTGGTTTGAAAAAAAAATGTGTTACTAATAAAAATATTCATCTCGAGTCAGCGAGAGACAGTATAATCACATCATCAGACAGCAACGTTTCTACAATTATATAAAAATTTTTGTAAATTTTCCCTGTCTGCTCGATTGAAAAGTCGCATATGGTGTCCACGAATAACATCACAAACATTTGCAACGCGTTGTTGAAATTCTTCTACAGTTTTTACTTCTTATGAAATTTTTCTACAGTATTACACTTTATCAACTCTTTTAAATAGACAATATAAATATATAGATAAACCTGCATAATGCAGGTCAAGAAATGCGCTCCTAACCATCTATTTGGAAACTTATTATAAATATCAAACTTAATGTATGATAGCAAAAATTTCTCGCCTAAGACTTACAGGAGTCTCATTAGGTAGAAACCACAAATTTTGTCTTACATTTAAACGGGTTCTGTAATATTTATGAAAACAAAATGTAAATAAATTTCTAATGTCAATCGAGGTGGAAAATAGAGAGATGCAATAACAATGATATTTACTCTGCACATTTATACTGCATGAATTTATTCTAAGAAACTGTCACTTGATCAGCTATCGCATTAGCACACATTGTTTGATTGGCTTTCACCATTTTTGATTTCTGAAATGTTTTAGTTAATTTAAAAGTTTGGGTTAAGCAGATCTTCAAGCATGACTTCTTTATTGCTCTTCTAAGTGTCCTGTGTATCGACGTTTAATTGAAAACCATATTTGAAGCTGGATAATTCATTATTTTAAGTTTTTAGTTGCATTTATTTAAAAAAAAAAATATATTAGTTTTATTTCTTACACTAATCATCTAGAATCTTCCTTAAATAGGTGCTTTACAAATTGGTCATTAGTTGTCAATTCCTGCATCATCGTCCATAAAATATTTGAGGATTATTGTACCAGCATCTTAAATGGGATTTACATTTAAAGCAGATGACCAATGAAATTAGAGGTTTAGTTTCAACTTTTAAATATTTTAAATAATACCTATCATTAGATATTCTATTCGTTGGTTTAATCGCATTTGATTTTTGGATTGGTCGGGTGGGATGTACACCATCCCATGATTGCCACTTTGCCACAATTAGGCTTCATTCAAAAATGGATACTAAAAATTATATTTTAAAAAAACCGAGTATTTCCAACCAATTTACTTTATAAGGAAACAAAAATAATGGCCATAAGGAAACTTTACTGTTTTAATTTAAGTGTAAATATATAGAGGAAACAAATTATTCGTGAAACTTTATCGCACACATATCCCACAAGAAGCAGGCTAAATCAAAATGCGCGAGTTGGTGGGAACAAAAAAAATATTGGTCAGCGTCATTTTAAATATTTAGCACCAAAACTATATAATAATTTTATACAGGGTGTCTCAGCGAAAACGAAACAGAGGTATTTTTGGTATGAAAAAAAAGTTCGAATAACTTAAACCTAGTTATTTTGGCACGAGCATGTTTAACCCTTTCGCGTCGACTTTATTTTGTAAATTAATAGCCTGAAATTACTGTTGGGTCATATATTATGTCCCATCCAACTTTTAAAAAATCCTGATGGTACATTATGCAATGATTCTTATATAGCCCGATGTCCCATCCGCATTCAGCAATGCTTGTCAACAAAATATTCAAGCAGCGCAGTCAATTGTTTTACAATAGGTAGTAGTACAGTCATTTAACCGACAGCGTGCTATTGTTTTTGCTTTAAATTTAGCAAACATCGTGTTATACAGCTTAAAATAATTACGGATATTTTTTCGAATATGTCTAGGTAAGTTTTTAAAATTATTTGTTTAAGTTAAGTGTCTATATTTTACATGTAAATTAGGAAATTCTTGTGGAACACATATGTCCCACCGACTTTTACTTTGGTTTATTATCGTCCCATCAGCATTTTTTATATAAAACTCTTTTTTAGGAAACGTTTAACACAAAGAGAACTAGAGGCTTTAGCAGAAGCAGGTTTATCATCAGATGAAGAGGAAGACCCCTTTAAGAGCAGTGGATCCGAATACGAGCAAGAAGAAATGGATTACAGTGATAATTCAGTTTTTCTTGAGGTTAGTAAAAAATGCAAGAACAAAAAATTGCGATAAATAAAATCAAAAAAATGAAAATTGATTCTAATGAACCATCAACGTCATCTTTCAATCCAGATGGTGCCTATGAATCCCCTGATTCATCTAACAGTTCGGACGAAAATATCGAACCTGATATTCCGGCCTCTTCTCCTGCTGACAGTTCAATTGTGATCTGGAAAGAAATTGATAATTTTTCACCCCGGTATAAGGTCCCAGAAAAGGCCAACTGTACAATAATAGCTCAGGTCAATCGTGGAAGTACAGAGCTGGATATTTTTCTCAAACTAATGCCACCTTCTTTATTTATTTATATTGCCCAGTGTACCAATGAGAGTCTAAAAATTCTTGAAGAGGTTCGAAATAAGAGAGAAATTCTAACTGATTCACACGAAATAATGATTATAACAGGGTGTTTTTTTATAATGACTTATAATAAATTGCCCCAAATGCAGCATTATTGGGCTTCCCATAAGTCTTTGGGCAACCAGGCCATAAAAGAACCTATCTCTATAGATAGATTTAGACTTCTGGCTAGTATACTGTATTTTAACCATCCACAAAAGCCAAATAACGCCAGTAAAACTTATTATATTGAAGATATTGTTGCGTGCCTCAAATCGACGTTCCCAAAAGCAAGAACCGAAAGCAAATTTCAATCCATAGATAAGTCTATGACAACGTTTAAAGGTCGTTCATCATTTAAACAATATTTACCATTAAAACCAATCAAAAGAGGCATACAAATTTGATACTCTAATCCGGGATATGTTTATGATTTTAATATTTATTCTGGAAGAGAACCAGGTACCCTTGACGGCACCCTAGGTGAACGAGTAGTAAAAAAATTGACAGAAACTTTAGGAGATAACCAGGAAATTTGAGCAATTTGATAAAAAGACAGTGAAAAGAGGAGACATGCAGTGTCTTTGCAATAATTATGATACAATAGCATTCAATTGGATGGATACTAAAGAAGTAATGGTCGTGAGTAACTGTCATACTGATTATATAGTTGAGGTTGCAAGGACTGGTAAGATGGTAAAAAAATTACACTAAGTTGTCCCGAAGCAATACACACATATAATTCCTTTATGGGGGGCGTAGACCTGGCCAATCAACTTACAGGCCTATATGACATTGACCGCAAGTCATTAAAATGGTGGAAAAAAGTTTATTATAAGCTATTGTTAACCACAGCAGTTAATGCTTAGATAATCTTCAAGGAACTTCGTAACAGAGATAGTCCGTTTCTGACATACTTGGTAAATCTGGCAGAATAACTGATAGGAATTGGACATGAAAATGCTGCTTTAATTCGCAAGAGATCATTTGGTAGGACCACACTATCCTATAAAAATATGATTAATGTTGGAGACCATCTACCTATCCTTTCAAAAACCAGAAGAAGATACCGTCGTTGTGCCCAGCAAAAAGTAAAAAAAAGGACGGACATGTTATGCTCCGCCTGTCATGTACCACTATGTATAGAATGTTTCTCATCTTATCACTCCTAATGTTCTATTTCTTTGAAAAAAATAAATAATATGATTTTCTTGATCTTGGTTTATTTTACTATTGGGACATATAAAACCCAAATAATTATACGGCTGGGACATATATAGCCCACACTATACTTACGTTAAAAAAATAAACTAAAGCTATTTTTGTCATTGCGGTAGGTACTAATAAAGAAATAAATTAAAAGACACTAAAGTTTAACAAATAAAAAAATTCGTATTTTTAAAACCAAATTTTTGATGGGACAAGTATGTCCCAATCGACGCGAAAAGGTTAAAAAAAATATGCTTTTCCTACTATTTTTTTATCATAGCACTAGTTGCTATAAAAAATGGTTATTAACATACTACTTGTAAAATATTAGTCGACATTTAAATCACATATTACAAATCGATTTAAACCAAAATCATTTTAAGCCAGAAAATGAAATACAAACGTCCATTTAAAATCTATTCATTTAACAGAAGTATTAACTTACTTACTAAATATGCGTGGAATACCATTATCTAAATGACGTCTAATGCCACGTATGCTTGGTCCAGTTTTAACTGCTTAATATGCGAGTCGACTCGTATTTTAAACGTTTGATTATGTCAAGCGGGCTTAAAATAATAATTTACAACAAAGATGGTACAAGGGTAATAAGAAACCCAGTTTTTGGCTTTTTTTGGCCCAGTTTTTTAGCAGAACAGAGAGAAAGGCTCTTTCTTTAAAGATAATTTATAAATTAGATAAATCTTAACAGTCCCTAAAACTACGTTTACAACACTTTAAAATCAGTAATTAATGAGTAAAAAAGACATTTTAAACTAATGTTTTAACTTTTCTCCAGGTAAATATCCTGATTTTTTATTACTTCCAGGTTGATTTCGTTTTCATTTTTTCTAAACTGTTGAAACTACTGTGTTACTTTTCGCAGTCGTTTAAAATTATTTTTTAATTTTTTTGAAGTAGTTTTTATTTAACAAACTAGATTATTGTTTTTATAAATTGTTGCTTTAGGTAGCTATTTCTAAGCCTAATGAGCTCTGCTAATAATATTAATATTATTAAAACTATAAATTATAATACTAGGAAATCAGAAGAAGAATAAAAATTTTAGCTACTTATAAGAATCTTATATCTGTAAAAAACTTAATTGTTAAATGTCACTAATTAGGGACTTACCCTTTCTACAAATATAATCTCCAGGACTAAATAGGACCGGCCTTAATTTTAACACCAATTCACATAAGAACCCAGCCTCGGTGTTTTGAAATATTTCCACTCTCTTGAGAGTATCCAGGTGAACGTTAATGGCTATTTCGGCCTTCAGCTTATCCGGCAGACAGGACACCGCTTTTTCTTCATCAGAGCATTTTTGCGTTAGCCATAAGTAGTCGAACCATTTGATAACTTTTACTTGAAGGTGTGAAGGTACTCGACGCATACGCATGTAAGTTTTAACTCCGTCGAGTTTAGCTGTAATGTAAAGTATTATTAATTATTATGAACTTACTTAGATTTTATTATTTTACAATATAAAAAAATTTTGTAACAGTTAAAATGAAGGCCATTTAAAATCTTCCTCAAGTTATAATTGAAATATACACATAATGAAATGTACACAAGTAAATAACATATCAATAATAGAGAAAAAATATACTGAGCCATACTTTTAGTCCTATATAACTACATTAATATTTTTAATTTAAAGTTTTTAATCCCACTGGTGTATGATATCTTAACAATTCGTTTATTAGACAAACACCAATACCACTTACGCTCTTTTGGATGCGATAAATTTCTTCTTAATCCTTTATGCCTAAAGTTAGCAAAATAATTTCTCTACATAATTACATCATCAAAGTTCTTTATAAGGAAAATATTCTTTAATAATTTTGATTAATCAATTTGGTTTCCTATTAGGTAAAAACTAAGTTTGCACTGTGGCGACTGCAGTAATATTCTATGTATAGTAATGACTTGTCTAAAGCTTTTAATTGTGTGAGTAACTATACTAACTAATACTGGTGCAGAAGCTTTCTGTAGAGGTATTTCATTGAAGTAGTTTGAAATTTATTTATTTAGTCGGGAGTAGAATATGAATGTTAATTATTGTGGTCGCTTGCATATTGTGGAGGTTCTACAGTGATCTATTCTTGAAGAAGAAGTACCTCAATTATCCATGAGGGTTAGACCGAATGTGCAAGAATAAGTTACGCGCTAGTCTATGAGTCACCTATTCTGCTATATTCGTAACATGTGTCTTTGGTTTTAAAATGGCAAAAACCAGTGTCAAACGCAAGAGAGATGTTTTACGATTGAACAAAAACAATATTTAAAAATAATATTTAGAATCAATATTTAAAAACAATATTGAGAGATCTTAAATAAAAATGAAAAGGGTGAAACTGTCACGTCATTATCACGAACCTATAGAGTTGGCAAGCAAACCATACGCAATATCAATAAAAACAAAGTGAAACGACAAAATTTCATATTTCAGTTTCTTTCAACTCAACTCTTTTAAGAACATAACTGTACTGAAATGATTAAAAGGATCTACTTTTTAACAACTCTATAAAGTACTTTCCAAGTGGTTTTTGCAGAAAAGATCATAGGACGTACCAATCTCTGGTCAAATGTTTGCTGGGCAAGCAGAGATTTTTCCCGAAGACTTAAAAAATCAAAGAACTTTTCAGTAGATCCAGTAATTGGTTGCTTCAATACAAAAACCTTAGTTGCAAACAAAGAGTATATAAATACCCCGGGATATAAAAAAGTAAAGATTACATAACAGTGTTCTGTTGTGTCAATGCTTCTGGCACCCATGAACCTGGCTACGATTGGTAAGTCAAAAAATCTTCACGCTTTAAAAAACATATAAGTGCATTATTTCTCAGTTCACTATTATAATCACCAAGCAGCCTAGATAACTTGTGACATCTTCCAAAATTGGGTACATAAGGTTTATTACTGCAGTAAAAAACCTTTGAAAAACGAAAAATTGCCACAAAAGGCGCTTCTTTTTCTGGATAATAAGCGTTCTCGTTTCAGAGGCAGTTTTAATATCTGATGATGGAAACTTCTTTGCTCTTTTTTTCACCTAATGTTACATCGATTGCTCAATGTCCAAATGCTCAATGCTCAACTAATTATGGATCATGGTGCTATTGAGACAATGAAACTGCTCTTCGGAAGAGAACTTAACGAAGATGAACTTGTTAAATGCTGATAAAGTTTTGGAAATCTTTTACGATCAAAGACGCCATTTATACAGTTGCAAATGCATGGAGTGGAGTGAAAGAGTTAACTTCCAAAAAGCTTTTTATAAAAAAATTACACTAAAAGAAGATAATATAATATAATATAAGAGTGTATATAACGTAATCTGATCATGAAGATTACTATAGCTGAATTTACTAAATAGGTGTGCAGCGCCGATGAGTTTAAAGATATTCATAGAATCATGGTTGAGAGGTGGACATAGTATGACCAACATGGATCAGGTTATCAGCTCCTCGGCAACGATGATATTGTCGAACAATCCAGTACGTCACAATCTGATTAATCCGAAAATGATAGACAAGAAGAAGAAAATGGTATAACTCAAAATAGCAACTAAGCAGGAGGCCGAGGAAGCTGCCGACATTCTACTAGACTATTTGGTGCAACGAGTAACTTTGTACCTTGTATGCATTTTGAACTTGCGCAGAATACATCAGAAGATAATCAAATGTAAAAATAATCAAATAATTTTTACACAGGCCACAAAGACTAACTCTTTTTTAAAAGCATAGCTACATAAAATAAATATGTATTTGCTTAAGATAAATGCAAGGTAACCTATCTATATTTTTTTTTCACATACATATCAAGAGTCAACGTTTAATTATGTAGAAATCTGTTTATTTTTCTGTTATATTTTTATAGTAGAAACATAAGAAATAAATGTTCGGATTATCTATGCTTTTCAATTATCCGTGCCACGTTCGGTCGCGTTGAGCACGGGGTTCTACTATACTTAACTAATTGATATTCTAGAGGTCATTCTTTTACCTGTAACAACTTTACAACTTTTTACCTGTAGCAAATTTCTTTAGCCTTAACACCTGTTATCTTAAGATATTTGATTGTGAAAATTATGGTTTTATGAAACTCGTGGCAACCTACCTTTCGCTTTGAATAAATAATAATCTTAATAACTGATTCTTTTTAGCGGTCAAAGAATGTTTTTTTATGATTGTTTAGGTCTGCCAAGATCATATAAATTTTGTGATTTGAAAAAGTACATCTAATCTGTGAGGTAAATAATATAAAATGATTAGATTTTCATTGTAAAATGAACATTCTTAGCCAGGCAACTTATAGAGTATCATGCAGCTGTTGTAAGTGCATTGTTGTAAGTTCATTTCGACATATTTGGTAGATGAAATATCGAAAGAAGAAATATTGATGTCTTAAAAAATCTGTATTATAACCGAGCTGCAGACGGCATTTTCTTCTCGCAATGCAATTTTATTAGTTCTTGAATGTGTGATATAGCAAGAGGCTCTAGGACTTGTACTTTGTTAATGTACATATGTATATATCTCTAGGTATTTAGTTAGTTTTATAAAAATACTAAAAGAGGTTTTATATCTATTTTTTATATTTTTAATTCAGCATTCTTTTCGTAAGGACACTTTTTGTTCCCTAGCAAATCCCCGAATCATCTTTCACTACTTCAAGGAAATGAGACAGCATTGAATATGATGATATTTTCCAACAAATTGTCTGTGGATACACAAAGGCTTATTGATATACTTAAATAATATATTGTACTGGGTCAGAAAGTGTCTCGATACGGCTTATTAATATAAGAAAGTAGTCCCTACATTGATTTTATCACATATTACTGAGATATAATTAAACTTGCAACAGTTTTATGTAAAATTTGTCTGACTAATTACTTAAACTCAGAGGTTAAGGTTCGGCAAAAACGCGAATGGTTTCTCTGACTTCGAGAAAGTGGTTTTAGATAAGCCGCATGAATGACGAATATTCTGGCCGGCAAAAAACTACTGGAGACAACCCGCAAAGACCTAAAATATTGTTTTTATATAAATTGAATAAGCATAACCTACAGTAATATAATTCGGATAATAACTGTAATTAAATATACATCTGAATCTATATATATAGTAACTGAAAGTTCTTTTTAAATAAACATGTTTTGTCCTATTGTTGAAATCTTTGGTGTGACACTTAAATTACGAGACAGTTTTACCGGTAACTAAAACTCTTTATTTTTATTCTCGACACGTGTTGAATGTTAATTTTGTTGAATGTTAAAAGACTATGTATTAACCTTTTTTTAGCCATATCTAACCACTTCATCTTATCACTCACACATTTATCGTGCTTTCTTATTACATTTACTAGTCTTATGTAACAATTCTGGACGTATTGAATACGCTTGCCAGAAGGCAATATACGACATCACAATAAGTAAAGTTGGATAATACAAGACTGTCGCACAAATTTATTCTAAGTCCTTTAGTAAGTAGATGTCTTTAACTGTAAAGTAATTTCTATAAATTCTATAAATGCCTTTTTAATGCAATTGTTAATATGTTCTCGAAATCTTAGGTTAGCATTCAATAGTAGACCAAGATTTTTAACTAATGCAGTAAATTTAATCCTTCTGCTATCTGCATGAATTTTTACAAGGTTTTTATACTTGTCTCTACACTAAATCCTACCAAAGAGAAGATTCTGGCATTTATTTAGATTTAATGCTAAACAGTGATCTTTGGCGGCTCTGGTAAGTAGTGCTAGATCTCGAGGAATACGTTCGTTAGCTTCTTCACTTTTATCGGGTAAAAATTACAAGCAAATATCTGTGTCATCAGTATATATGGAGTAACAACTAAGATAAAAAAAAGGAAATGAGATAAATGATAAAGTGAGGAACAAAGTTCCAGGGATGGGTCCTTGTGGCATCCTGCAAGCAAGGATCAAAAAACAAGACAACTGGCCATTGATTTTTACGGACTGATTAAATTTTTCTTGATAAGGCATTACGCATTTCTTTCAAAGCCCAAATAGATTAAGATCGCTAAAAATAGTTTATGACTTAGTTTAGTTAAAGCCTTGGAATAGTCCAATAATACTAAAGTTATTAATTCATTACGATCAGCCGCTTAAAGTATATCAGATATTACCTTGAGGAGGGTAGCGGAACAGTTGTAGTCCATTCTGAATCCAGATTGAACAGGAGGCAAAATAGCAAATCTATCTGCAGAATTTCCTATTTGGTTTTCCAAAACTTTCTCTAATATTTTCAAGATAAATAAATTTCTGGTAGGAAGAATGCTGTTCGGATAATTGACTCGGTAATGCGACTTCGGATATTGGAAGTAGACATGAAGATTTCTAAGCCTTTGGAAAAGTAGACTACAAATAAATTAGAGAATAAATTGACAACAGTTAGCAGCATAGCCAAATTTATCCCATCTTTACCAACGGCTTCAGAGTTTTGGAGATAAAATACAAAGTTTTTGGATTTGGACAACTGTAAATGGCAAAATTTATGAAAAAATTATGAGTGGTTTTGAGATCAGCTAACTAGCTAAGAATTTCAATACGAGGTTTTTAGTGAATACTTTGCCTTTCAGTTTTCATTCTTTTTTTTTCTTACTCTGCGCAATGTTTGATGAAGGTAGCACTTCTTTTCTCGGTCAACAGCTATTGTGTCTTTGTTTCGAAGTTGGCGATGGTAATTCTAACTATTTACTGTTTTTTTCTCACATTTTAAAAGAGTACTATTTTCTAAAAGCATAATATATCTTCTATTGTCTGTAATCCAAGGACTCTTTCGTTTTGTTATTTTATTTGTTATGTATGGTGCAAGTTTATCGAAAATAGTAAGAATACAAGCATTAAAAACCTTAACCTTGTTATTTAATATCTATCAAGTAAAATATATAAACTAAATGTAAATTAATAAAATCATTTTAAAAGTCGTTTTTTTTATTTCTAAAGTTCCTGTATGTCAATAAAATAGAGAACGGCTTAGAAATTAAGACTCCAAGTTGGTAGAAAAAAACAAAATGATCTATCTACTGCAATGGACATTTGCAAAATTGGAACAACATGCAACTCGTTTACAACATGACGAGTTGTAAACGAGTTGATTTATTTACGACTTACGAGATATATTTTAAATCTGTAGAAAAGAAATAAATCTCAGCGTATGTGTAGATACTAGGTTATGGATAATAAAATTTAAATAACCAAGACATAAGATTATCAGTACCATTGTCTTATTATGTCTATATAGTCTGTTTAATTAAGATAACCTATGTTAAATGATCAGACAAAAAGTGGAGGCTGTCAGGATTCCTAGTTTGCTTTAAACAAAAAATATGACATATTTTGGTCTGAACTATTTAATTTAGTTTCGCTTAGCATTCGTCCCAAACATTAGAACTATTAGGAAAAAAAATCCTAAAAAAATTTATAGTTCAGCATTATAAGAAGACTTTTTGTATGCATATTTTTTGAACATTTCTATCAAAATAATAAGAAGTAAATATATATGTACTTATATATGTATATGTAGTTGTACTTTTATTTTGTTATTTTTTTCTTAGTTTAGTTCTGGCTTTTAATTTATAATTAACTAATTGTACGGTTTGGTATATTTTGCTGACTTTAATTAAACGTAACAACGCTGTTTCAACTAGCGCCCTGAAGGTTTTGAGGAGACCGATCCAAGGAAAAACACTCGATAAATATAATTAAGACAGTCAAGACGATTAAGTATGACTTATTGTAGTCCAAAAGGTGTAAAAGACGAGAAAGCGAGACTTCGGGCGGGAACTCGTTTTTCTTATCAGTCAAGTAGTAAAGTTATTCCCAACAGGGTTGGTCTTGAAATTCAGGTCGTGTAATTTTAAAAGAGTAAATATAACTGACTGTATAGTGCTTGGTCTTGTGTTATTCTTATGCACCACCGATATATTTTGTCAATATTATTGCATCACTCAACTACCACTTTCATCAGTGTGTAATTTACCGTACGGATCTAGACAATGATAAAAATTCAATAACAAAAGGTAGGCTAAAATGAAAGAATGTAAACTGAGATGAACTTCAGCATATGAAAGAGAGACATTAAATGTATACAGTTTAAAACAGCGCCTATATGTAGGATAACTACGTTTACATTTTTGTAATGTAAATTATATTTTTTACTCGTATATTTATCAACTGAAGACATTAGGCATGGAAAATTTCCATGAACATCTGATATGTATATTTACTGAAAACAGTCTAAATAAACCACACACTCAATAATAACAGACCTTTTATTCTTTGATGTATCAATTTTTGTTGTACTAAAATTGAATGAAGTGATTAAAATTTGCAAAAATCCCATAATAATTTATGAAGAAAATTAATAAAACTTCTTTTTTTTTCAATTTCTAACCACCTATAACAAAACTACTATAAAATATAAAAATTAAATTATTGTATTTTAAATAAAATATTACAATTTTCTTACTATTTATATAAAATAACGTAATAACATAAACTCTAATAAATATATATAAAAAATATACAAACATTATTTTAAAATAATATGGGCTCCTAAATAAATTATAACAAATGAAGCTACAATTCATTTAAAGCTTAAAATAATATTAAAATATTGTGTATTCCAGTATTTTTGCGTAACTTTACATTTTAATTAAGCCAATTAATTTATAATTTTTCATATGAACAACTCAAACAGGATTAATTATCCACTAGTATTTTAAAAGTCCTACATGATTTTGCAAAATTTTATGATGCTATAACATAATATTTAAATGCAGTTCAATGGGATGTACCACTATTTATTTATAACTAAAAAAATCGATCAGAAATCCTGACTTCCATATACAGGTAAAGAATAACAAAAATCCAATCAAAGAAAGAGGTTGTTTCTGGAAATGCAAAATCTCAAAATACTTTATATGTAAATAAGGGGATAAAGATGTTTTCGAAACATGGAGGCGAATTTTTAAGCAAGCAACCGGAAGCCGATGCTTTCTTTATCTTTAGAGCCAATTTGTTTAAATTTGGTTTGACTAAAAAATTACAAAATTTATATTCGAATTATTTAACTCTATATCTATATCTACAATTTTAATTTGATAGTTTAGGATTATTTTAAAATGAATATTTCTAAGATCCTTATTGCTCGTATTGTTGAGAGTACCAGATGTTTTCTTTATATCCGTCTCATAAACCAAATGCTATGGATGTCGTAGGTTGTTTTCGAAAATCTGATTGGCATACAAGCATGGGCTTATTTATATAATTAAGCAACTATTTGTAGGTGAAGAGGCTTCTCAAATATTATTAAGTCCGAGTCAAAACTTTTGACGTCAAAAGTTTTGAAATCTCTATAATTAATTATTTTTGTTGCTATTTTAGGAATTCCTAAGTTACGGTCAGAATAAATTAAATTCGGGTGGGTAAAACCAAAGTCTATATATTTGAACTTGAATAATTGACCATACCTAAAAGGTCTGTACAAAATCCTAGGACATACTCCTGACGTCAAAAATTTTGAGTAAAAAAGGTACTCTTGTTAGAACCCATATGTTCGGAAAAAAGTATCGTTTGATTTGGTACGATAAGTGTTTCAGTAAGAATTTGCCAGTGTGGAAATAAATAAGGTGTTTTAAGCTTGTGTGTAAAAATTAAATTTCTAATTTGTTAAAATAGCTGAAAGATACAGTTTTGCAGAAATGACGTATACGTTATTAGTTTTTGAATATTGTGAAATGGCCGAAAAGTTTTAGGGTATATAAGCAAATATTTCCAAATCAGCGTATACTAAATCATCAAGCATTTGCTGCTATTTAGGACGCCTTCGTGAAACGGGTAGGTTACTCCTATAACTGTCAATTATGCACCGTATGATAAGGATTCCTCAGATAAGGGAACACATTTTGGAAAGAATCCATGAAGATCCTGCATTAACCACCAGACGCTTAGGTTTAGAAGTATGAGCATCTAAAGGATGTGGTTCAAAGAACGTACTATATCCAAAAAGTACAAGACCTTTTGCGTACAGATTTTCAACAACGTTTGGGCTTCTGTCAATTTGTCAATGAAAATAGACAAAATTTAAATTTTGTCAAAAAAATTTTTTTTATAGATAAAGCATGCTTTACGAGAAGTGGTGTAACTAATATTCATAATGAACATGTTTACGCTGATGAGAATCCCGATGCCACTAAAATAACTCATTTTCAACATGAGTTTAGGGTCAATGTGTGGTCAATGCGGGAATCATTGGCAATTTTATAATCGGTCCTGTAATTTTACCACCAAGGCTAACTGGTGTGACTTATTTAGAACATTAAAAAATACGCTGCTAGATTTATTAGAAGAATTGCCATTACAACTTCGGCAAGATATGTGGTTCATGCATAATGGTGCTCCACTGCAATTCACTTTCAATGTTCGGAACTATTTGCATCAACAATATCCAAATAGATGGATTGGAAGAGGAAATGATGCTTCTGTAAACTGGTCACCACGCTCACCGGACTTGACTCCATTAGATTATTTTTTGTGGGAGGTCTTTAAAAACGATGCTGTACTCTTGCACAATTACTAAAAAAGAAGAGTTATGGACAAGAAATCAAAATGCAGCCAACATATTGAAGAACGATAGGGAGTTGATGCAAAGAGTACTTCTTAACTTTTTACGCCGTGTTAATATGTGTATTCATATTGACGGAAGTCATTTTGAAGAATCGTTAAAAGTTTATAATAATTAAAATTACTTTAAATAAATTACTTATAATACTTCTTATAAATTTGGTTTCTCATTAAATGTAAAAAATCTACCTGCAAACTACGTTAAAATTGACAACACAAAAAATTGAATTCCATTTCTTTGTTATTCCAATGCGGCATCAAAAACTAAAACTCGAAATATCTTGGTAACAGATAATATCTTGGTTTTTATTTTCTTTGCAAAAAAAAACCACACTTGCAAAAAAGTGATGGTTATTTTATACCATCAACAGTGCAGTATGGAGCACTCACTATCGGCCATAGTAAAAAGATGCCCATTTCCAAGTTTCTCATACCAAAAGACCCCAAGGCTCAATTTTTAACAAGCAATTTTTAAAGTGGTATGTCGCAAAATATTAAAAAAATTAAATAAAAGAGATTTTTATATTTTAAATTTAACACCCTATAACTGCGAAACGAAGCAACTTTAGATTAAAGTAAGTTGCTTTAGATCAGCTTGTTTTGACCTTGTTTGACCGGGAATATGTCCTAGGATTTTGACCTTTTAGAGACACTGTATATTTCAGTTGAAATATATGGACTTTGGTAAAACATACATTTGATAGTCATACAGGTTTTCTTTATGTTTGTCATTGTAAAAAATGAAGGTGATGATGCAAAGCTGAAAAAGTAATCTAGAAGCTAGACTCAAAAAAGGCACCGTAGAGTGCTGAAGCTTAGTATTTATGCGTTCTCAAAATACTAATACCATGATATGAAACCCATAGTTACATATGAGATAGAATTTGGATAAAGCTGAGTACAACAAGGCAAAGACTTGATAAACTGTAAAGATTAGCAACTATGTATAGTACAGGAGCTACGAAAAAAAATTTAACAGCAACAATAGAGGCTATACTTGATCGTACACCTATGCATCCGTCTATAGAGAAGACTGCCAGAAGGGCTATGTTTAGACTATCTACAATAAGAATGAAGAAGAAGGACATTATTGATAAGTAAGTATGCATGAATCCAAAATATCAATGATTCAGATCCAAGCATGCATTCTTAATCAATTTTCTTGAAGATCGTAAATTAAAGGAATATCCGATTGAGAAAAACTCGAAACCATAAACCAACAAAGCAAGTGAACCACCTGCCACCCCTATGGCACACCAAAAATTTAGAGCAACTAAGAAAAGATGATTATATAAGATGCTCGAGAAACTTAATACAGGAGTAAAGCAAAACAATACCTTCACTATATTAATTATGATATGTCCTTATCGCAATTAGGGACTTGACCAAGCCATTAAATCAAACCTGCCAAAGACAAATAGCCTACTGATGAGATTGGACCAAAGAGATAGTCTAACGTTCATTCGGTATTGGGCTAAACAGACTGAACTGCCGTACGCCTCCTCTCTTGAATTTATTGAACTTACATGAAGAGATTTTAAACTACCCCCGACATGGGTCGAGAGTATACAAATAATGTCTGTTACATGGTTCTACTACTTGACCCAAGCCCAGTTTTCAAGTTCCAAACTTGAACCCTGCGAATCTATCGATATTGCGTAATTGTTAAAGCCCCAGGCAGTAACGCTTCTGACTGTGAGACGAGAATCACACTTATCTGTATCTGTATTATGTATATATGATGCCAAAAAAGAGGAAGTAGAAAGCTGAGGCTGTTGAAGGGGCTTAGACCTCGGTCTCTTATGCTTGGAATTGATAAGGTCAACCTCCTAGTGGCTTGACTGTAGTTAAGCTGCTCAATAGTTTAAAGTGGCTCTGCTAGAAAAAATGCCTAACCTTATCTCAATCACCTTTTGTTCGTCTCTACGGGGTGAGGGTACCGATTTTCAACATCAAACGCAGGATACTTTGAGGCTTATGACACTTTAAAACCCTAGCCTCCCAAACTCTTAACAAAGGATGCTAAACGCCTCAGGCTATTGATGCTGCCTTAGAGGAAGATGGCTCGTGTCAATGTCTTTAAGGAATGTCCTTGAGTCCTTAAGCTGACAAAACAAAGGCCTCTGTAACAGCTAAGGAAATTTGTGGCAGGGATTACTTATTCAGCTCCAAGCACTATATAATTGTTAGTGCAGTCTTCCCTCGTCTAGTACAGGTGGGAAATAGGAAATATTTACTGTTGCTAAGTTAATCCTTAAAATTCACTTTTTTATATTTTGTTAATCAAAGCAATTGATGATTGACCCTTATACAGGGTGTGGACTGTAAATGGAATAAAATCGCTAGGGTTCTTGAATAAAATATTTCAGAAAAATACAAAAACAAGTCTACTAAGATTTTTTTCCGTTTTTAAAAATGTGTAAAAAGATTATGATAAAAAAAGATGTCACTTGTAGCACATTGTTGGAAAGCTCTTTTATAATGGAAATTAAGAGTGTACTTATGCTTTTGAAAAAAAAACTGTTAAATTGAGAAAAACTGTCAAAAGGAACGAAAATTAAAAACAAAATATTAAGGTTAAATGCGTATTTCGTTCATCTTGATTAGTCGCTATAAAATGACATAATTGCCCCAAATTTATGTAGATCCCACCGTACAACATTTATGTGAATAAAATAATTTAAAATTGTATTTAATAAAAAAACGCACAGAACGGTTTTTGTGAGGTCCAGTTAAAGAATGGATAGGTACTTTTAGAAAAGTGCTCTTTCGTGAAGTAAGTACTGTTTATTTTAAGTATTTATTTACGCCAAAACGCAGTACTTCAAAGTGGGTGGTCGAGCAGCACACACAAAATCAAGCAAAAACTGTAGGCTTAAAATATCGGAGATTAAAGTATTCACCTAATATTTTTTGATAACAATTTAACTAGTGACGGAAATCTTGAATTCTTACAAAGTACACTAGTGCCAGAATTAACACGGGTATTTCCTACTTAAAAAAAAATACTGACAAACGAATCTACTCTTAGCAAGATTATGCACCTCCTGATAATGCTGCTAATGTAGCACAATTTCTTAATAATTTTTTCCGCAATAGATAAATTGGAAAGAGACGTAGAATTAAATATCCAACATGGTCACCTGATTTTACTATATTAGCTTTTTACTATTGGAATATTGAAGAATTAAAACAGAGAATCAAAAACGAAATTCAATTAATTACGCCGAATGTTTTAAGAATTTTATCCTCGTTTAGAGCTTTGTCACAAAATAAATAATTTTCATTTCGAACAGTTACTTAAGTAACAAATAGTTTTTTTTTAAATGAAAAAAGTATCACTTTTATCATCTTTTAAATCTTAAATCTTAGTAGTAACACTATCAGAAATGACCTAATTTCATTTCAAAAATTAAAAAGAATTTAAAAAATATGTGGAGTAAGTCCTGACCTTATCTGAGTTCGTATGATATGACTCAGATTATTTTTTAGCGATTGGTCGTTTTCTCAAGACCAAGAAAATACGCATTTAATGTCGAGATATTTTGTTTTTAATTTTCATACTTCTAAACAGTTTTTTCAATTTAAAGTCAAGGGTTAATTCGTTTCAAAAATAAGTACACTGTCAATTTCATTTTTAAATGAGCTTTCTAACAAGGTGCTATAAGTGGTATCATCCCATTAAAAAAATTGAGTAGAGTTACCCTTTCGGAGGGGTTGAATTAAAAATGTTGTAATATGTTTTTAAAGGCCGCAAAATGTTTTAGTAGATGAGTTTTTGCGTTTTTTCCGAAATATTTTGTCATAAATATTCAATATAATAAACACTTTCTAATTTATTAATTTATCTTTATTATAAAATATTTTTTATAACGTACCTATTCTTCAGTAAAAATGATGTACCAAACATTTTTCAGATGTAGTTTAAACTACTTTTCTCCAATATTGACAATGAGAAACCGATAAAATGGAGATATAAAATAAGGGTCGATCGATTTGGCCATTGTGAAACAATTTTAACTTTCAAGAGGTAAAATTGAAACATTTATATTTTAGTTCCTAGGAATGCTGAAGAGTTTTTTGATTTAACATTTTTGTTGCATATTATGTTTTTCAATTATCTTAGTGATATTTTGATAGAAGAAAAACACTAGAAATAGAAAAAGCTTGTATGGAAATTTACTGAAAAGTTACCCAAGCAGTATAGGGTACTTACTATAAAACAAAATTCAAAGTACAGCCATTTTACCTACAATTTGTAATTTCGCCCTAGGAAATAGCTTATTTATAAGTAAATAAATATTTTGAATTTTCAAGAGTCACCCACTTACAGGAAATACAAAAATTGATAATAAATCATAATGAAGCTAATGAAACTAAAGTTTTTTTTAATCTAAACTACAAAATAAAATTATATATTAAGAAAAAGAAGAGTCAAGCATAATATTAATGCATCTAACAAATACAAAAGAATAAATCCATACATTGTCATAACAGTTTCCGTTTACTAGACTATAAAGGATCTGCAAGTATGCCAGTTTTATTACCAAAGTGGTTGTATTTTGTAGACGTAGTGTAAAGGAGATCTAAGTAGCATATTCGTGTTGAGATGCTAGCAGTAAAACAAATATGAATTTTTTAAATTTAATCTTGGCATCTTAAAACTCACATGATTAAGCAAAAAAATTAAATTTATTTTATTATAAAATAGATTATGTAAAACTGCTATAACAATAATTTTGTTTGATTGTCCAAGCTATTAATTAAATCTATTTAAAAGAAGAGCATGAAAAGTTGCCCTTAATGGATATAGTCATCACATCGTGTTCAAATACCAAATACTGAACAAACTTCCTTTGTATTGATTCCAGAGAACCTCTATAGGATTTGAAAATTTGGATGCCAAACAATTGTACAGTGTTCAACCTTTGATCTTACCAAAGAATTAAATAAGAATTAAAAAACCTCTAAATTTTTAAATGCTGTGCAATTTCCTATTATGAATCCTTGCTTTACAGCTGAAAGCGTAACTAATTCAAAATTTTTATTAAAACTATAAGTTTCAAAAGTATTACCGAAATGTTTTTTAATAGTGCATCTTATTACTTCTTAAGAATTCATTTGGTATGAATTATTTATTATATTCTGCCTCTATATGGCTATTTAAATTCCTCTACTTCAAGAAATTAATATCTTTTCAGTAGGTTAGATCAAAGAAGTTTTATTAATTTTTCTGAAAATCCTAACCTTTTCTTAACCTTTCACCCTTCTCAATCTGATCAAATGCCTTTTGAAAATCGGTATAAATTACATCGACTTGTCCCTGATTATAAAGAGTGGAGCATATAGGCTGAGAAAGACATCTCAAATTAGTGATGAATCTAGTCTTCACTTATACTTCATAAGCCCATGTTGGTCAGGAGAGATAAATAGTTTTTTTTTTTTAATAAATTTGATTGTAAATTACACAAAATCGATATAGCTCGATACACACGGTATGTATTTGAAGGAGTTTCTAAACTGGAATCTTCTTCTTGCAACCAGGTTTCAGAGAGTCCAATATGTCGTAAAAATATTTTTTTTTATATTTACTCAAGCTTTGACAGCCATAACGCTAATACTGTCAAAAGCCTTAAGGAAGTCCATCTACTTCATTAGAATTTTCGAATTTTTGAAGGCAACTAAACAATAAAATAAACTGACGTCGTCTGAATCTATGAGTCCACAATTTTATTAGCATGATTGTAACCTTTTAAATAATAGTGAAGAAATAGTCCATACTTGCAGTGGAGTCATAGGTTAAGGTAAAATGAAAATCCTCCAGTCTCCCATTTCCTACATATTTCGGACACAGTGGTGTCCATCATCAGGCGGTAAAAGGTTTAAAATTGGTAACAGGCATACGCCCCAGGGTTTGATTACTTATCAAAAACCCTCTATTTATTACTATTGTTTTAAATAATATACTAATTAACATTTTAAACAGGCCTAAGTATAGTTAGAAAATAATTTTAGAAATACTAGCAGTTTTTTCATTTATCTATTTTAAGTATCTATTTTCTAAGTTCAATTATCAAAAAACGTTGTTAAATAAGATATTCGATTTATACAAAAAGAAAAACATTATTTTCACAATACTAGTTTTCAAACCTACTCAACCACCCTCGAACAAGCCTTTTAAATATGTTCACATTACTCGATACCCCCTACATGAACACCCCCGGGTTTCCCCTTCTCCAAAATAATAACAACAAAAAAACATAACTTCAACCCCCCAATGCGGCTGTATCGCTCTCACATAGCGAAATTCAATGTCACTTCTTCCCAAGCCCGCCCTCTCGCTCGCACCCGCAGCCTCTCTCTCGCGGCGTTGGAGAATATAGGGCAGCCGTAGTTTCCCCCTGTGCTATTTTTAGCTAAAGGGGGCCATCGATCGGGGGGCCAACCTCCCTATGCGGCTATTTCAGGAATTTCAACACTGGGGATTGTTATGGCTCGCTCCGTAGCGGAGGTGCCAGGGGTTCGGGTAAGATTTGGAGAAGAAGTGGTAAGGGGTGGACGGTGTGAAAATGAGTTTTGGTAAAGTGGTAGTGAGTTCATTAACATTTTTAGATATTCGTGTTTAGTATATTTGGGTTAAAATGCTACCTTGCCAAAAGATAATGTTTCAAGTTTGTCAAGTTATTTATTTAAATTATTGCTTTTTTTACGGAATACACTGGCACAAGAAGGGAAACTTTTGGTACTGGGGTATTACGAGTAACGCCAGTGTCTGTTTTGGGAGTTAATTCCAGAGCAGTGCTTCTTAAAAAAAAGGTCCTATATAGCGTTCTAGGCATTTACAGATGCACTTGATATTCATGAGTCACATCCAGTCTAGTAGATCTTACGTGTATGAATGTATGATCATTTCCTTGTAGGTGAAATGATGGGCCAGTTCGCAAAAGTATTTACCGTCAGTTTTGCCACCTTCCTTCTATGCGACAAACTGTATAACTTTCCAGCTCTCTCAAAATCTCTCTAAGACGTATGGTCCTCTTCTGGATGGAATCAGGAAGCTTTAAAATGTTTGAATGCAGAGCTCTATATATATGAGAACAAAAGTCAAGAAATTGACGAATCTAAGCCTTGTAAAGCGTTAAAAGCTGTTGCGGTGTATACAGCCAAGTTTTTGCGAAGCCGCTTTTACTACTCCCGGTACAAGATCATTCGAAGACATAATGCTTCCAACTTTTACACGTAACAAGCGAACTGATGAAGGCAGCGTCAAAGTAAGTCCAGACATAATAAGACTAAGAGCAGCAAAGGCAATATTTTTTGTAAATAAAGCAGCCTAAGCTTTAGCTACATTAAGCTCAGTCAAATTGCACTCATCTCACTCCAAAATGATGGCATTAATAGCTGTTACCTGGTGAGGCCTATATGCATCATTATAATCCTTTCATTTAGGCAATCATTTAAAAGTTTCACTTAATTAAAACCCAAAACATGCCTGTTAATAAAAATCATTTCCAATCAGTCCAAATAAATTGTTTCCGACAAAAATCGATAAGCAAAGGAACAATTGAAGAGTCACCATATCAGAGAAGTTTTTGAAGAGCAACGAGAAAATTTTGTCTTTATGCAAGAAAGAGTTTTCCGTGAAACCTCTGGGGTAACTAGCACCCGTAAGAAGAATGATTTGTACTCCTCTGTCATTGATGTACTTTTTTTGTATAATCAAAATAAAATTTCTCTTTTGTGAATACTATAAATTTATACATGATACATATTGATACATACAATATAACATTTTCACATTATTTTTTAAGGAAAATGAAGTAAATCGTTCTATTAAAAATCGTCATTGCACTTGTAAGGCAGGTGATTCTGTAAGCATGCTGCTGCTGTGTATATGTGTATGTATGTAAATGTAGAAAATTCTCGGTCCAAAACAGATTTACCTAGTTATACAAAAGTTGAATCAAAAGAGAACAACACAAAGTCTCGGTCTCGAAAAATTCTTTTATTTGTTAAAGTGGTGACACGTGTTTCGCTCCTAAGAGCATCATCAGACCTAAAAAATAATGCAAAAAAACTAAATACAGAGACCTTAAAGTAAAACGAAAAACTATACTTTAAGAAGGTTAAAAACACGCCTGACTGAGTCAAATATACACACACACTGAACGGTAAAATATAAGTTTAAAAAAACTGACCTCACAAAAATATAATAAATAATAATATAGAACTCGAATACAAAAAAATAATAAAAAAGTAAAAGGGAACTATCGAGATTTGAACCTAAAACCTCACAGCAAAAAAAGCTTAAACCTTCTTAATACTTTTTCATTTTACATTAAGGTTTTGTAATTTTATTTGGTTTTGTTTGCATTATTTTTTAGGTCTGATGATGCTCTTAGGAGCGAAACACGTGTCACCACTTTAATAAATAAAAGAATTTTTTGGGACCGAGACTTTGTTCTCTTTTGATTTATTTATATCATGGTCTTTATGAGAATATGAACGACTTCTTTCAATACAAAAGGTGCACAAGTGATAAAATAATCAAAAAACGATGAAGAGCGTATGACCATTAAAGTTGAACGAAAGAGCGAGTGTGTTACAAAGACATTCTTGGAAAAACTTGCGATCTTTCGCGTGCATTGAAATCAGCATCAAAAAATGTTGCTTTAAGACATGAAAAGGAAGCATTGAAAATTGCTCGAGAGGGACATATACAATTCTCAATGGATCTTTTGTATTCTGCAACTGTATGAACATTTCTTACAATATCATGTTTATACTACTCTTGTAACTGGTGACAATCGCTTGAAGTTTTAAATTGTAACTTGTCCTGACGATGATAAATATTTTTGTAATTAAAACTTGGTATTAATATAAACAAGTGGAAACTCATTTTTGCGAGTTCAGTAGGGCCTGCTGACACTGCAATGTGGTTTACAGAGCGATAAACTCGCATATAATAGCAAGCACGAAAGCTCATTCAATTAAGACTTGACTGCAAAATATTGATAAATTAGCGCGACAGTTGCGAAATAATCGATACAAATCAGTAATGACGTAAGCCATGGCTTATGTCATAAAAATAGAGCCAAAAGATAAAGCAAGATTTTCTCAAAAAATATTCTTGAAGATTTATGAATCTAGTTTGGTGATGTGACAAGGTTGCTATATATAGTTATTTAAAATCTAAAGTGGCACTAAAAGAATTAGTCCATTAAATATATAAAACAATTAATAAAATCCTTAAAGGTTCCTAATAGGTAATACCAAATATGTTACTTGTACCAAATATGTTCTATGTTATTTAAATGCTGACTAAAATTACGGTCTAGCCTAATTTAAAAAAAAAATTTGTCTATAATTGGTTCTGAGATATATTTCAAAGAAGATATATCTTCAATTCAACAGCATGCAATATTTCTCAGTTAATCATTAATTGCTAAGAGGTCATTCTTATCTCTACGTTCGGACGTTAGCATTATGGTTATATTAATAGTCTTTATTGTCTATTTTTTGTAACCTTGGAGAGTTTATGAAAAATACAAATATACAGGGTGTTTGGAAGTTGAGTAGCCAAACGGAAATGGTGAATAGGTGAGGTTACTGGCTATTTAAAACGCATAGTATTTTTTTGTTTTTCCTCAAATTTAAGGAGCAATATATTTTTTTCTTTTTTTTATTAGATTTTCCCCGTTTTTTTACTTTAACCTTCAATTTTTGTTTAATTTTTGGACAAAATGGCGCACAATTAATTTTATTTTAAAGACTAATGTTGTTTCATTCAGATTTAGGTAATAACTGAGAAAAATATTTAAAGAGGAACTAATAGTGGAGTAACAAACTTCCTCAAATCAATAGAAAAAAAATGTTACGTCAACTTTACAATGGAAAAAATAATAACAAAAAAAGTTGTGTGGTTTCAAAAGGTGTTAAAAAACTTCTCTAGTTAACTAATCTTTCTAACGATGTGCCACATATAACAAAGATAATTAGGTAACTTTAACTAGGTAACGAAAAACAAATAAGTTTGTCTTCAAGGACGCGTGAACCAATTTCTTGAAAGCAACCTAATTGAGCAGGTTTGAACTTATGTCTCTTTCTAACACTGCTAAATCTATTGCGCTATCTCTTTCACCGTTCTAAAACAGCTAAACCTATTGTGCCCTTTCGTTTCCATGACCCTTTCCTTTACAGGTTGATTAAAAAAAAAACATATTTTTTACTTCAAATCGTTTATTTATAAGTCTTGCTCAAATTGATGGCCATTATTTCTAATACACGCGTAACATTTTTTTTTTATTTATCTTGTGGTATACTGTAATGTTAGTTCCCGTCTCATTATTAAAAAAGCGTCATTAATTTTTCCTATCAATTGTTATCCCTTGTATTTATGGGTTCGAAATACACACGTTCTTTTGCACGGCCCCAGACGTAAAAATCAAGCGGCGTCAAGTCCGGTGATCTTCCAGGCCATGTGATAGGGCATCTCTGCCAATCCAAGTATTGGGAAATGTATTGTCTAGGTGCTCCCGGATCGCCAATCTCCAGTGCGCTGAGCACCCATCTTGTTGGAACGTCATTTGTTCTTCATTGAAAAAATTTGGAACCCCGTTTAAGAGTTCGGGCAGATCATTGAATAAAAAATCTAGATAATTATCCCTATTCAAATTATCCGGTAAATAATGTGGACCAATAAGGGAATTACCAATTAGGCCTGCCCAAATGTTTACTGAAAATTTCCTTGGAAAGGACACGACTTTCTTCATTTTTGGGTTTTCTTCTTTTGGGGCCCAATAATGCAAATTATGAAAGTTGGTAATTCCCTCCCTTGGCCTTCCGCGGCAAAACTGAATGCGTCTTTGGTAGTCGTTTTCTTCACGATCTTGCACGGGAGTGTAATGAAAGGGATGCTATCCGTTGGCATAAAGAACAAACCAGACCTTCCATATACTTAGGTTTAAATTGGCAGCTACAGTCCCGATGCTCATTGTGGCATCTTCGTCAAAAGCTTCCAGAATTCGTTCGTCATCAGCAAAATTACGTTGTCTGCGAACTCCAGGTTCACGGCGATTTAGACTACCAGTTTTTCTCAAGGTCGTTTCAAAAGTATGACGATTAGGTTGGCGTCTATTGGGAAAACGCTCTTGGTAAATTCTTTTTGCTTCTGGTCCATTTCCATCAGCTCTATCATATGCCATTAGGATATCGGCGTACTCCTCATTTGTAAAGGCACCAGCCGTAGTAGGCAACAGTAACAATAAAACAAAGTTAACGAAAATAAACAAAACTTGAACAACAAAAACAATATGCGTAGAAAGAATTATCGGAAAAAGACAAGTCTCGAATAAATAATACTCGTATTATGGTTAGTGACAGGTAACAGTTTAAGGTAGCAGGGCACAAAGAGAGTGTCGCCGAATTATAAAGGAGATTATAGCGTAACAGGTTTAGCTGTGTTAGAAAGAGGCATAAGTTTATACCTGCTCAATTAGATTGCTTTCAAGAAATTGGTTCACGCGTCCTTGAAGACAAACTTATTTGTTTTTTGTAAGTTACCTAATTATTTTTGTTACATGTGTCATATTGTTAGAAAGGCTATTAAATAGAGAAATTTTTTAACATATTTTAAAAACCCACAACTTTTTTTCATTATTATTTTTTCCATTGTAAAGTTGACGTAACATTTTTTTTCTATTGATTTGAGGAAGTTTGTTACTCTACTATTAGTTTCTCTTTAAATATTTTTCTCAGTTATTACCTAAATCTGAATGAGACAACATTAGTCTTTAAAATAAAATTTAGTGTGCGCCATTTTGGCCAAAAATTAAAAAAAAATTAAAGGTTAAAGTAAAAAAACGGGGAAAATCTAATAAAAAAAGGAAAAAAATATATTACTCCTTAAATTTAAGGAAAAACAAAAAAATAATATGCGTCTTAAATAGCCAGTAACCTCACCTATTCACCATTTCCGTTTGGCTACTCACCTTCCAAATACCCTGTATAATAAAAATAATTTTCTCACATCTATTTCGATCAAAAGGGTAGAATTATTTAAATGTAAGATGTATTTAAAAGTTACAGTAGAGAGTTCAGGTAGTGGTTGGGTTAGTTTAATAAATTAAAGGCATGTAAATATAAATTCATTTAAAATTATTAAAAAATATATTTATTTGCCCCACGACAAATTTTTTATAATTATGTATGGGAAAATATCAGGTAAATGATCGCCTTGGCTCACATGATATGACGTAGTCCGTTTGGAGAAATGTTGACTATTACGTGGCATAAATTAGGTTTTATAACGATAACTTTAAGTCTGATCTTCTGTTTCCGTTATGCAATCTACGCCTGAGATCCCACCAAAGAATGATATAAGCCTGTTAAATCATAAACTTAGATATATAGGATGTGGATATTTAAAAATTCCTCTATTTATTTTATTGCCGTTTATTTTTAATATTTTTATATATTGAATAGGCAAATTTTAACGTATAAATTTAAAAAAACAATCAATCAGTTTTTTTGCTAAAAATATAAAATAAATCAAGTTTAAGCATGTCAAATGAACGAAACAAAAAAAAAAAACAAAACAAAAACTGACCATTATTGACATTATTCGAGGCCACATCTGGCCGTACATAATTTTCCAAAAGAAATAATAAATATTTTATATCAAATGCGATTTTTCAGGTGCGATATTTCAAAATGGACATTTATTAATCGATTGAAAAATACTTTATAGTATGTAAAGCCCGATTATATATGATTTATATTTATGTTGCGGAGGGCGGTATAAATATGTCATAAATTACTTACTTGCTTCTAATAAATAATAAAAACATTCTTTTCTGTCAAAAAATACAAAGCTATTTTAAAAACTGTGAAAAGAACAGCTAAACATTGATTGCCCTTTAAAGAAATTATTAGCGAAATTCTAAACGAATAACTTAGATATTGCCTGCCGCAATCATAAATAAACAAAACTCTTGAGGTAAAAGTTGATGACATAGCAAAGTTATCGACAGGATAAAAATTAATGTGACAAAACTAAATATATGATATCAAATACGATGTCCTCTACAATATTATTTTATATTGACAATACAATTGTTCAGACACTAGGTAAATATAAATATCTTTAATTGTTGATCGATGGAAGACTGAAGTGGGAAATCCATATCAATTGGCTGTCACTTTTTCACTTTTTTGTCTTCTTTGAAAGCCAAAAACCCTCTGTGCATGAGATAGAGCAAAAGATAAGTACAACACGCAATCAGTATTGCATGAAAATGGATCATCTTAGTGTAACACAATCATAATCAGCACCTGAGCATATGATAGCTCAACAATATAATATAATATTTATATACACAACAATCTATCTGAAACAAGATGCTTCAAGTACTATCGCTTAAGCTTTTCACGACAGGAGGAGAATCATTGCATAATATATGGGCCGATGAATATATAAAACAATTGTATGTAAACATTTAAAAAATTATGTGCTGTGGTGTGGGATTGACATGTTATGTATGAAATGAACGTTGAGCTGATGAGTATCCCCTTTGCAGCTTATTAACTTAGCCAAATAGATGGGTTCTTTAGACTTCAGGAATTTATAAATTAGGGTTAGCTTATCAAGCATTCTACAACTTTTTGCACTCTATATATCTATTATAATTCGTAAGAAGAGATTCCTTATACTACATGAAGATACCTAGGGATAAACAAAACCAAACGTTCTGTCAGGAGTCTTTTAATTTCTGGTGAAAGAGTATTCCTAAATTCATATATTAGTTTTAATTTATAGTATGCTTTTTGACAAACATTATCAATATGCGAGTTAAATGAAAGTTTCTTGTCCATGTTCAGTTTAAAATTCCTGACGTCATCGGTCCATATTTTAGTCAGTCCATTGAAGGGTAGTATTACCTGGCAACCAGAAACATTAATAACACTTCTAAAAGCTGATATTTGTTTAGGATTTAAAAGAAGTGAATTCTTAAGTTCCCAGTCTGATATATTTTGCAAATCCTGACCAATCATATGAATATTGTTACAAAGACGAGCTGGAGACGTAAGTATAGCTCGAGCTGATCAGCATACATGTAGTACTTACAATTATTGGATATCTGATGAACAAGGTCCGATGTAAAGAGAGTCAACAGGAGTGGTCTAAGAAAAGACAAACCTTTGTTAAACCTTTCTCAGCACTCTTCCCAGTAGACCAAACTTCAACTAACCTGACCCCCTTCCGCTTTTTACACAGATAACTCAAAAAAGCAGTTACACTCTCTTATGTTGTAACGATGTAACTTGGCAAGTAGAAGCTTCATATCCAAACTATCAAAAGCTTTAGTCATATCCACCAGCATCAAAGAACAGCATAGACTGTCAAAAGCAGCGGAAATTTCTTAGTAAAGCGATAGCACATCCATAATATGACCTGACTGAAACTTCGGCAGTATATTCCTCATGGATTTTAAAAGCTGCCGGTAATATGCTTATTTGCCTCAACTTATTTAATTTTAATGGATTATTTACTTTTAACAATGAAGTAATAAGGGCCATCTTCCAGAGAGCTAGTACAGTGCCTGATTGTAAAGAAATTTATTATAATAACTAAACGCTTCAAATAAAAGGGTAAACACGATTTAATTTAATTTAATTTTTCAGCTTTGACTGCATGTGCTACATAATCTTTCAACTGAAGATAGCATAATTTACTTTCAAAAGTTTTAAGAGTTTTGAATTTAGAAAAAAACCTTGTGTTTTAACTCAATCATCTTTATTAGATTATAGGTATGCCAAAGAGGCCTTGGTTTTCTCAGTGTGTACTTTTCTTAAGAGATTTATTCTTCAAGTAGGTCACGTAACAAAAACACACTTCTTCAAAGCCTCACATAAACACTTTCAACATGGGCATCCCACTTTAATGTCTCATCCAGTAAAGGAAGACATTTCACTGTAGATATTTTATCGGTGACTAATATATTTCTTAGGGTCAATGTAAGCTTCTGTGTCTTTTTCTGGTTTAACAGAAACCTGTGTAAAAAAAACTAGTCTTCAGCCTGTTGTTTAGTCATATTTAACTTGGGATAAGCTCCTGCTTTGGAGTCTCCAGTTAAAAAGCGTCATCAGCAAAAAGTACCAATTTTCCTGATTAATTTTCAGGGGGCAGATCACAGACCTCTAAAGAATATCCACATTAATATTTACTGGAGTAGAACACCAAGAAATGGCAAAAAAAACACGTTTTATGATATCATAAAAATTTGTCACTTATTTTGGTAGGCGCAAAACAATACTATTCCTCTTTAATCAAATACGAAGCTTTTTTTTTTTCTAAAAATATGATAAAATACTCTATGAAAAAGTCAACATTTAAAGTTAAATAAATGAAGAAAATGTATATTATAGAAAAAAGGCAACAACATTGCAACGCCGCTCGATCGCATTGTTGATTCCACTGACACAAGTAATCTTTACTAGTGACGTCGCCAAAAAATTTTTACATGAAAAATATTTATTATTAATAGGTTATGCTTTAAATTATAAACAATATTGCCGTTTATGAATTCTTTATGGGTTTTTAATGTATTTCATTAGAGTAAAGGTAATTATATAATAAAAAGTATTTTTATGGAAATTGAATATTTTATAACTGTTATAGATTTTTTAATAAGGTTTTATTATTCTACGTTTATGACGACGGTTGTCCCTTGTTATGATGTTATGACAAATCGATTTTTACTTGTGAAAAGATCGGCTTAAATCGCCTTTTTTCCATGGTGCGGCACAAACGGCACAAGTTTTTACTATCGTAACAGTTCACAAAAACACTGAAATTACTCAACCTTTTTCCTTTTTCAATCAAACTAACATTTTTATATGTGTTGATATATAGCTGAAAAGTTCCTTTTTTAAAAATGCATGTAAACTTGGCAACAGAGAATTGATGAATGTGTTTGTAAATAAAAGACCTCCCTTGCTCCTGTGCATATGTTGAACTCACACAAAATTGTTGTTTACTAATTATAACCTTTCAATGTTCTAAGATAAAATTTATAATATTTTAGCTTATGACGTAGCAGCTCATGAGACATACAATCATAAGTTTTGCTAAGATCACAGAACAGGGCCGATAGAGACGGTCCTTAAGCATAGCATGTATGATGCCTCTGTTCTGTCTAAATCCAAATTGACAGTACAAAATAAAGATTATTTGTTTCAGATGAATGCACAATTTGGGTGGCCAATATTTTTTTAAAGGATTATTTGTTTAATTGATTTTCCTCAGTTTTTAGAGTATTTCATTATGATCAAGGCTATTTCAAGTTTCCTTGTAGATAATGAGTTTTAGAATTATCAAGTAGATTTTGAATGGAAAGAAAAAATATGGATGCTGTGAAAACTTATGCACAAGCTTATTAATTTTAAAAACTCAAGTAACAATTTAATTAATTTTATTGACGGATGGCAAGTTTCTTTTCCAAATTTATCACATATAAATCAATTTTTATCGTCAAAAGATTGTAAAATTTTTTTGGATGTTAGAATATTTAAATCTAATAAAATTTATTATAGTTTTGATAAGAATGAAAAAGTAAATAATCGCCAAAAAAGGAATATCATCAATTTTAAAACACTACGGTACGCGATGGTGGTCATAAAAAGTGACTGATTATGAGTGATTTATTTTGCTCTACTTTTTAATTTATATATGGCATTTTATAAATAACGCAACTTAGCCATAATTTAACACACCTCGATCTTTTTTGAATCACGAAGTCACTCTCGAAATTATCTATTATAATATCATCAATAGTAAATATATATAAATGTATTAACTTTTTATATAAAATGTATTTTCATTATTAATTAAATACTATCTTGCCGACTGAATTATTAAGTTTTTACCAATACCGCCAACAAGCGGATAAAGTATAAAACAGCAAAAGTACTCTAAATGTTTTCCGTTAAAAATGAACCAACTTTCTTATACATAAACTCGATACTTTTTAGCACCCCATTAAAAAATGATATAGGTGTCAGATCTTTTCACATCTTCTCGACACTTTCTCACGGTAAAAAGTTTACAAAGAGACACTTTTCGACCCTTAAACCGGCCCTCAAGTATCGGCAAGCAATCCTGCAAGACTCAATAGCCTTCTCGATCGAAGTGCAAAGGACTACGATCGCAATGTTGCCTTTTTATCGTTCTAATGGGTTTTCTTTTTGAACTGTTGATTCGATTTTGTGAACTTACATCGGGTCCTGTTTTTTAAACTCGATGTGTTAGAACGTAAAGAGTTTTTTTTTTAATTATAGAAATTGGAATTTGTAGTTTTGCAGTTTGTTATTGCTTAAAGTACATTGAAAGCTTCCTTTCATAAAAAATCAAATTTATACGGATATTCTATAGGTGTTTTAGATAAGCAACTTATGGATAATAAGTTATTGATTTTAGTTATTTAATTTGAATTTGTTATACTTATATTATTTTTAAATATAAAATTAATAACTTCTTATTAACTAAAATCTTTTCTATTATAGATCTTTAAATCAAATCCATTGAAATTCGTTAAGAGTAAGTAAAGTAGAGAAACTAAGATTAAATAGGAAAAGTTTTATTAAAATGAAAAATTAAAAAGTTTACCAAAAAGTGTTATTTAATTCACAAGCGGTTATGGCCTTTCGCATGATAGAAAAACCACAAATATGGCCGCAAATAAACTGGTAGATCCAGTTGGTAGAAGCAGGCTTGCTCATCTATCTGATGCTATTGGCCTCTTAGTTTTCCTCTAAGATTTGTTTTTAAATTTTCGTCGTTCTCCTTTTGAAGCACCAAAAACCCTTCTTTACATGACTTCGCCATAAAGATTGGATAAGGGTTCTTGCTTCTCAGTCAAATTTCTCAATTTTCCATGGGTATTTAGTATATTTATACAAGGTTTTTTTATATTTGCCATAATTTTCCGCCGTTTCTTTATCTGGCAGTAAAAAAGTTTCCTTTGGCAGTCTTGTATTTGGCATGTGACTGCCTATTGTAACTGGCGTTTCTTGATTATTGCCTCAAACTTGGTATTGTTGGTTTCTCCCAATAAACTGATGTTTGGTCGTCGATCCTGCTATTTTATTCCCAGTATCCGCCTGAGATAACGCTGGTGCTATTTCTAAAGGAGCTTTCTTGGTGTTCTGTAGTTTATCCAGATCTTACGGTCGAATGTTAAAGTTGATATAGAAAGTAGACAAGGAGCTTAGTTTTAATACTGATTTCAAGGTTATTGTAAACTTATTTCAGCAGTCGGCCAAATGCAACTTATACATCTGTATCGATGTTTAATTTTTGAGGTCACTACAGACATATAAGAAATGTTTGATGTTATGAGTTTGACCAATCGATAATTATCGTGAAAGGTGCTGTTTTTGTGTTTGGAACTGGTACAATATTTACGTAGTATTGGTTTTATGCTATTGTATTCCTCGTTAATCGCATTAAAACTATTTGCAAACTATATCTAGATTAAAAATCAGTACAGGATCGCCCTCTTTTAGAAGTTCAATAGGAATACTATTGAACTCAGAAGCAAGAATTTATAATTCTTTGACTTATCTGGATAGCGTTATTGATTTCTTAGAAATTCACTTAGCTACTACTAACTTAGCACTCTACTAATATCTATATGTGTTATATAGCTTAGTTCAAATATAAAGTTATATTTTCATAAATATTGTTATTTTTAAATGACCCTTCCTATAAATATATATTACTTAAAATTGTCACTTGTTCTATTTTATTTCCGTATGGTTGCCTTTTATACAGAGTGTTTCACGAGAATAGGTGGATATGTTGGCATGTTGTAGTATTCATAGCTTTGGAATAAAAAGATTCGTATAAGCATGCATCCTAATCTTAATAGTTGCTGAAATACAACTACTACGAATTTAATGCTAGGTTTAGAGCATAATCATTTTTATTTAATAAGTTTCAATACAAGTAAATAAAAATTCGCTCTTAATAGTTTAGTGGAATGGTTCGAAAATCTCACTGCCACTTTAATACATTTACCCAATGACAAAATTCCAGTCTACTAGTGAAATCATTGGGTTTCAGGTGTTGTACCCGCTATACTTGAAATAGATGCAAACCTTACTCATAGAATGTTCGATGTGAGAAACACCGATGCGTATAGTAATTCTCCGTGTACTCGTACAACGACTACCTTTCACCGATTTAAGGATCTGTTCTAATTTATCCAAGTTTTGTTGATTTGCACGTTCGGATTTATACCTGCTGGATACATTACCAGTCTCCCGCAGTATGACGAGGACACGAGTAAATACTTTTGGACTCTGTAATCGACTGTTTGGAAATCGTCGATCATATTCTCTACAAGATGCTTCGTCACGTCCGCTGCCGGCACTACAAACGAACACCGGCATATTCTGCGTCTGTTAAGACCTGAGGCATTCTTAACACTTAGAGAATTTGCAGTGACAATACTGTAAATGCTACTTGATTAATGCAACTGTCACCCATGACGACATTTGTCATTCACCGCCTACTTAATCACGTATGATCAATTTCCTTCTGCTATGCTAGACTAACTTCACATAACTGTATCATAGTAACTATTGAAATTAGGATACATGTTTATATGCACTTTTTTATTCATAATTATGGATACTACAACATACAAAATTATCCACCATTCCTCTTGAAACACCTTGTATATGTTTATTTATTAAATGTATGGTTTTGATTTAATATATATTTCCAAATTACATCATTTTATATCTACACATATATCTCATATACATTAGAATTTGCATTTTCAAGTAGGAGCTACGAAACCGTAGAAGCTATCAAGCACCAATCTGGCCAATCTGGTAGATAAATGTACTTACGGGCAATATATATACTAAAGCTCAAAAATTTAAAGCAAAAGCCATAGGTAATACGAAATTTTCCATTAACTGTTACTAACGATTATGCAACTTTTATAATATTTCTCAGCAAGAGGTAAAAAGAAACATGTTTTAATTATAAAAAAAATATTGTAGAAAGCCTAAATATCGATTTTTTTTTAATGAAGTAGGTAAGTAGCATGACTGTTGTTATATATAGTATATATGTAAAAACATCTAAATACTTGCAGATAAATTCGTATTTTTTAAATTAAAATGATAAATTTATTACTGCAATTCCTATACAGAATTAGAAGATTCATCTGATCAAGGCTCAAAGTGGTCAATAGATCCATTTATCTAATTTTTAAAATTTTTGCTTTAGTTTGAAAAGTTTTTATAAAAATTTTCCACACTTGGCAAAATGGAAAAATATGTTAAAGCACCATCTAACTCATCTCTCATAAGCTCAAATGTTATAATTATAGTGCCATTTATCATATGCTCTCAAAAATAAATACCAATCTGCCGTTGAATGTGATCGTTCGATTCTATTGGTGATTTTCTACTGCACAAAAATACATGCTAAATATGTCTGTCTACCTGATTTATATTACAGACATTTGTATATAAAATCGGATTAAAGGCTTAGGTCAGCACTGGTTTCTCTAGATGTTTTTCTACAAATATTACTCTTTATTAGAAATTTAGTAATAGAAGTAATTATGTTGTTTGTTATTTGTTTTAATAAGTATATCGCGTGCAGTGTAGTACAGTACAGTGCGTTCCAAAAGTATGTCTAAATTCATTTAAAATTAAGCGATGTTTTTTTTGCAAAAACGCTCAAATCTGTCAAGTTATTGATATTTTTGTATATACAGGGTTGCTCAAAGATAAATATCGACCATCAACTTAGTTTTTCAATCAAACGCATTTTTTTAATTTCATTTTTAAATTTTGCGTGCTATTTTACGTATGTTTCATGCATAATGTCCTATATCTAAAATCAATAGTAGCAAATTAAAAAAAAATACGGCCGAACATTATTATTAAAGGTCAAAGCTTATCGAAGTTAACGGAACAATAAGATATAAATTCTGTGCATGATTCGGTTTGGTGGTAGAACACGTACTTAAAGAGAAGCTGCTCAATTATTCATTGAAATCCATCCTGATCGTCCTCCGATATGTCAAAAGGTAATAAGTAGAATAGAGGCTAAATTTAGAGAATTCGGTCATGTTAGAGAATTGCCGAAATCTGGTGGTCCTGCTTGAGATGAAAAAGAACAACTTTTGCTTTTCTTGGAAGAAAATCCATGCACTCCTCGGTCGCAGATTGAGGCTTATTGACACATGGTGAAATCTGACGTTCACCGAATAGATAAAAAGCATATTTGATAACGCTTTTGATAGGCTAAATAAGTTTTGTGAACGTTTGCAAAGCATGTGCAATTTAATTAATAATTCAGTAACAAATATTATTTTATTCGACAAAGCCACGTTCTGTTTGAGTGGTTGTGTGAACAGACGAGATTTTGGATATTGGGCAATAGAAAACCCGTATTGGATACTGACCGCCATAAGATGAATACCCAGGACCCTTAAAAACTAAATGTTTACTGTGAAATTGTGCGACGAAGAATAATACGTCGATTTTTCTTTGAACAAACTTTAACAAGACAAGTGTATTTCGATTTTCTCCAAATCCATAGGACCCAGACTATTCTGACGAAGAACAAATTTTCTTGCAAGACGTTACTCCTCCGCACTATGCTGCCACTTTGCGTACATTTTTGGATGAAACCTCTTCCAATCAATGGATATATCCTAACCTATTCCTATCGAATGACCTGCTAAGTTGCCTGACCTAACACCAATGGATTTTTTTTTGCGGGGATATCTCAAATTGAAGGTATTTGTTAATAGGCCAAATAATATAGACGACTAGATTATTTGGCCTTTTTATTTTTTACTAGTTAAGAGGGGATTCGTAGAAAAGTGCGCGGCGTAACTGCGGAAATGATTGAAAATGTGCATCGAGAATTTATTGATCGCCTTGGATATTGTCAAGCCGTAAACGGCAACCATTTGAATATTTAATTTTTGTTCTGTTTTTATTTGTAACATGAAACTTTTGACTTTAGGTATAGAACGTGATGCATGAAACATACGTAGAATTTCACCTGAAATAAAAAAGGTCCTCTTATTTGAAAAAATTAAGTTGATGACCGAAATTAATTTTTGAGCAACCCTGTATAGACAAACTTTAAGTACAAAGAGGCGCAACATAAAATAAAAATCGACGGATCCAAGCGTTTTTGCAAAAAAAATTATCGCTAACTTGTAAATGAATATACATAACTTTTGGGACGCACTGTATATCACAAATTGCTATATTTGCACGTATATTATCCACCTCTATAAATCGTGGTAAGATAATAATAATAATATTTACACTACTGATAAAATATTTATTTCGATACCTTCCATTCTGAAATAATATCATATGTTGAGTCCGTCAAGATTTACTTTGAAAGAGTTGGTACATTTTTATCGAAAAACTATAACAACATGAACATAAGCTTAATAATCGCATCTTCAGTATTTTTTTTACGAAAACCTAATTGATTTTCTTAAAGTACTACTAAAGATATATTTGGAGACTATTTTCAACGTTTCTGCTCTCACACTGTTAAAACCTGGGAGTGTATTCGATTTTCGTTAAACCTATTTTTGAAATATAACGATAATTTTTAGTCAGGAAATTTTAAATTATTGCGGACAATTTAATTTTCATATTAGAGACGAGAGCACATTAATATAAAAATCTTGACCTACTTGGTAAATTCAAGATATTACATCTACTTTTTGTACAAAAGATAGTAACGATATCTAAATCAACTTCTATTGGTAATAAATATACTATATAGCGACGGTAGAGGCACCTCCACGGGGCAACAAAAGACAAATAAAACATTTGTTTTCTACGGAATGATGACAAATGGAGGCGGATGAAACGAGTGTCGTGATGGAGTAGGTTTTACTACCCCACGAAATGGCCAACTATATATTATTTTTATGTTGCTTCGCTTTCTTGGCATTTGCATTAACATACCGCAAGGTTTTACGTCTTTTTAACTGAGATTTGTTTTAAAGTTTTGTTCCAAATTGGTTTTCGAAAAGGAATTTATGGTTAAGAGCTTTGAGTTAATTGAATTAACTCAAAGTTAATCTTTCCGAATTATTTCCGAATTTCGAATAAAATCACACTCTAAACGGTATTAGTTTTTATTCTTTGAATATTAAAAGTATAAATAGACTTCGTCAGTTGTATGATGTTATTAACTATAGGGAAAGTTAAAATGAAATAAAACCCGCATTCAGCGTAAGAAAGAACCTACTAATAATATCATCTTAATGCCATCTAATTGTCATCATGAGAGCTTGATTAAACAAACGTGTAGAAATTAAAATTATAGAACAAAGACAATGAAAGATAGAAGAGGAAGAACAAGAAATGGTACTCTTTACAATAATATATAGAGTTTCATAAAAATATAGAAATTATAAAACAAGATAACAGATTGATTACTTGTAAAAAAGACTTCTCCACTAACACGAAAACAAAGAGAAATCCTAGACCGTCGTTACATAACTGGCTTTGGTTTAAATATATTTTTTTGTAAGTTTTCATAAATTGTGTTTTTGGTATTGCTGCTATAAGTGATTGAATCTAAGATTATCTTATCAACAACATTTGAATTATAACCATAATTAACTGTTAACTGTTTAGTACTGTTAATTTTTTTATTATAGTAAAGAGGGTTCAAAGGGCTATTGAGAGCTCTATAAACGTAACAATTTTGTCAAGACATTTTGAGAGAGTAAAGATGATTCGAATTAAATCAAATAATGTGGTCAGTTTTAGTTTAAGGTCTTGAAATATTTAAGTCAAGAAAATTATTGCAACTATTCTATTCTATTTTAATAGTGAATTTAATAATAGGGTGTAAGTTATGTACGGAGATCTAATATAATAGTCCAGTCAAAATAAGTAGAAAAAAATGAAAGTTTACAATAATTCAGGGAAAGCTGAAAATTTACATAGATGTTAATAGTATTACAAATAAAATGGCCAAAAACTCCATCGATCCTCCTTGTGCTAAAAATTTTATTCAAGGTCAAACGTCAAAAATATTGGTTTTTCGCATTTATCTCGTAAACGGTAAGTTTTATCATAAAAATAGGTCAGACAAAAATTGTAGATCATAAAACTATCTACAAAAAATTTTTTTATACTTTTTTCGTGCGAGTCACCATTTTTGAGATATATAAATATTAATATACGCTCTTTCTTCAAAAATACTGATATACGTTCTTACTCCACCATGTATCTTATGAAACATTCAATACAATAAGTAACTGTTTTTTTTCATGCGTCAAGTCACCTTTCTTATGCTAAATCTGCAAACCTGTACCTACAGGATATGACACAATTAAAGGATTCTATTGATCCTAGTATTTAGAGGAGATTTACGGAAGGATTTCTTACTGTTCGACGTTCTGAAAAATTTAATTGTGGGACGTATGGTGAAGAAAATATGGTGATTGAACAATCAATGATGAGATGCATGAAGACAGATGGAGGTCTTTCTCGAGGAAAAGAGATATTGAAGACGTTAAAAAATTTGTTGACTGGTTACTATTACATGACCCTTTTCCTAAGACTGGAGTCGTCGACGATGATACAATAAATTGCCATAACGCTTATGAAGTTGGAGTTCTTCTATAACTAAAATGACTGGTCAAACATTCAATATTATTAAATTAAAATATAGTGATAAAGTACTTCCTCTTTTAACTATCAGTAGTACCATAAAATACATGACGAAAAGGTATCTGTAGATCCTGTGTTGTTATTTCAATGCATGAGTGTTACCAAGGCATTTCAAAATGAACTTAAAAAATTCTTCGAATACGAATTATCCCCTTCCCCCTTATCTCTTTTCGATGATGCTGGAATGCGTAAAACACAGAAGTCAGCAATTTATGATTGCTTTGAATGTATCAATATTGAAATTGATAAAACAAACGCTACCTATATCATAGACGGAGGATATCTATTACATCGTGTTGTGTGGGACCGAGAAGAAACATTTAATGTTCTTTTTGAAAAGTACGTTCAATATGTACATATACATTTTGGTAATAATGTGATCGTTATATTCAATGGATACAATGATCATAAAAAAAATATTAAAGCTGCAGAGCAACTTCGTCGAACTACAAAAACATCTTTATTTGCTGACGTCGTTTTTGATGAATTTAAGTAAATAAATAAAAAAACGCGTCGAGCACACTACCTCGTATACTACAGGTGGTGCGGAAATGTGTGCATATTATGTGTAATACGATTTTTTAAACTTTTAGAACCGCAATATTTCAAGAATGATGACTCGCATGAAAAAAGTGTAGAGACATTTTGTGTCGGTGATTCTACAATTATTATTATTATTGATCTACAATTTTTATCTAACCTATTTTTATGATAAAATTTACCTTTTACGAGATAAACGCGAAAAACCAATCTTTTTGACGTTTGACCTTGAATAAAATTTTTAGCACAAGGAGGATCGATGGGAATTTTTGACATTTTATTTGTAATACTTTTTTTAACATCTATGTAAATTTTCAGCTTTCCCTGAATTATTGCAAACCCAAAATTTATTTTGACTAGGCTATAATATTTCTTAGCTTTGTTAAACTCAATCAGATTACACTCAACCCACTCCAAAACTACATATGTTAAACATAGTATTAATAGCTGTTACCTGACTACATCTGGCACTGGGTGTCGGCCGAAGTCATCTGGTTGGGCGACTTAGAAGTTTTGTTGAGAAGGTCGTTCACATATAACAGGAAGAGGTCAGGAGACAAAATGCATCCCTGAGGGATACCAGCATTAATTTGAAACCTTTGCGAGGTGCGTCCATCAATGCCATCCTGGATGGAGCAATTATCCAGGATGCTTTCAAGCCAAGCAATGAGAGATAGTGGCAAACCATAAGTATTCAAAACTATTGCACATGATTTACCGTATTAATCAATAGTCTCAATCCAAACATGCATGATATAGGCCAACAGATCACCAGTAGAGCTGTATTTTTGAAAACCATATTGACAGTATATAAGTTTCTTTCGTTAATTTTTTTGGGTATCGCTTGAATCCGCGCAAGTTCCCAGCCTCCTGTATGAAAGAGAGAGCAGCTTGCACAATGGTGGTGGCAGGACGACCGTACACTCCTCCAATACTATATCCAGGCCGATTGGCCTTGCTAGTATTTAATCCTTGAGAACTTTGGCATCGAAGAAGCCTTTCTTGGCAAAGTCGGTGGTGTATTGGCTTGTGGATCTACGGTAGAGTTTGATGCAAACTTCTGACTCAGCAAGTATGCCTTTGCCATTTTACTCATTCCAATGGAACCATTTTCCCTGATTAATGAAGAATATTTAACCCACTGAAACCTTAACTAACGGCTTTTGCTTTAGACCAGAATGATCTTAATCTATTTGGCAATTGAGAAGTTTATGGTTCACTCTTTTATTATATTTTTCTTTTCCGATATCAATGGTCTGCTTGCACGTATTTCTCATGGCAACAAAGTTAACACGATTTAAAAGGCTTGGGTCTAAGCATTTTTCTTAATGACTGGTGCAGCTTTTATCGGATCATGCTTTGCTGTCTGAAGAGTTTTCAAGGTGATCGGAATACAAGCCTTCAAGCCTGCCAAAATCACTTCTGAAATCTCGGTCGCACACGCTAAAAGATCATTGACCCTGAAACAGACTTCATTCTAAGGAAACGAAAAAAGAAACTGTTTAAATATCTCGATGCTGATCTCTAATGCCAAATTCTGCGTGGCATGGGTGGATCTGAGTTTTCATTATAATACCTTAACAGTATTTTATTTATCCTTTATTATATTAACGAATTAAGTATATTTATTGTCATAAATCTAATTTTCTTTTGCCGTTTAAAGAACAATTAACAAATAATAATATTGCATAAATTATGTTTACAGTATTAAAGTTTTATTATTAACATCATAACAATTAATTTTTTTACGCCTATGTTTCTTTTAAAGGTGGCCATTTTATTTCATTGGTAATAAATATAAAACTACATATTATAAATGAACAATATTTTAGGAATTATACATATAGAAATACCTTGCACAGAGATAAAATTTCAATGAATAATATTTCAGCAATTACAAGCCCATGAATATTTTAAAATTGCAGCTTTTTCAAAAACGCATAGCATTATATTTAAATACGTATTTGATGATGTGCCTGTAGTATTATTGCTGATTTAATTATGTTAATTGGATTTAAAAGGGTGATCAATTAAAATTTAAAAAATTTAAAAGTACCCACTAAAAAATAGAAGATGGGTTTTTTAAATATATAGAGCTTATAATTTATATAAAAGTTCTGGTAAATGTTAATGTCAGCGTTAAAGGCTAAAGAACGAAGGAATTCTTTTTGGACGAATCAACAGCTTTCACACGCTTAGAATAAAAAAGGTGACCATACAGGTGGACAGACAATTTACCAGAGTTACGCACAACAAATCCAAAGTTACGCATACCCTTATTGACAATCTCATCATAATGAGGCATAAATGTCAATTTACTGTCTAATAACACACCCAAGTCTCTGACAGTAGTAGCAGTTTGAGAACTAAGCCATTTATTGTGTAATGATGCAAAAGTAATCTTAGAGAACAACCAAAAGAAATCCTTAAGAATTTTTTAATATTAAACCCTAAACCATTATTTGCTGACAATAAAAAATACTGCAAAATCAGATTGTAAAAATTACGAATCAATTGCGTATTTTATCACCTTGTACAATTTTAGGTCGTCTGCAAATAATAAAAGTTCCGAGTGACGTTTAACATATCAAAGGTTATTAATAAATAGGTAATCCTGAGGTAACTTGAATTTCTTTAGAAATGATTTAATTTATACGCGCATCAATTAAATACGATTCGACAAAAATCCATCAATCCACGTCAAAAGACCATCGCCCAGACTCAATGCATACAACTTCTGAATGAGATGTCCATGGTTCACTCTGTCAAACGCTTTCGCGAAGTCAATGTTAATACTCTTCACCTGACTATCTTGCTAATATGCAAGCAAATCAGTGACGGTAGATTTCCCCTCAGAAAAACTGTGTTGCTGATATATAATTATGATCCGATTACGCCATGAGAGTTCTCTAGCAAAAAGGCTGCAGTAATTTTGGATAATTAAGATTCAATGCTTACACCACTGTAGTTAGCAATGTCATTTTTATTCTTATATGTCAAAGTCAAGAAACTTGTTTTCTAGTAATCTGGAAAACATCCTAAATTAAACGAAAGGTAAAACAGATAATGTAGGGGTTTGGTTAGGGAACATACACAATTTTTTAATAAGACTAATGGTATGCCATCAGGTCCATAAGAATATTTAGTTTTGAGGCCGTCGCTTGCTTTAAAAACATCAGTAAGATATAGGTAAATAGAATCAAAATTTAAATTGTAACCAAAATTATAATTGAACTGCACCTTCATATTAAGTTGCTAAAAAATGACGGGCAAACAAATTAACGTATCTTGACTCTCTTCAGAAAATCTGCCGTTCAGCTGCATACTATTGGTATAGGAGTTTAATCTTTATAACTTGTTTACGTGTTTCCAAAACTATTTAAATTTTGGGCTATATCATGATTAATTTTAGCAATGTAGAATTTATAGCAATTATCGCTTATAACCTTGTACCTACTTCTTAAAGTAGACAATGCTATGTAGTTCACTTCTAGTTTGGTATATTTGATGTGCTATTTTTTTTCTCTATGATTACTTTTTGTAATCTACGACTGAACCAGAGAGGAAATTAAGGTGATTTATAATGCTTAACAGGAATAATTTTTTTTATACAATATGCACAATTTTCTGTAAAAAAATAAAAATTCATATTAATGCCAATGAATCAGACTCTTGCACAAAATCCAAGTTCTATTCTACCTACATTGTAAAATTAATTTTCTTATTCCAAAAATATTTAAAAGAAGACAACATATATAGTTGCAGCATAACGGTGCTCTGCCCTTAGATTAGTAAAATTAATAATATCGCAAACGACCTAAATAATAACTACCTGAATGTAAACAGTTATCTTGACAGTCGTATTTATCTTTTTTGTGAGTTGTTAAATTTTGTCCTTTTTTTGGTCTTTTAGAGGGTTTATTTAACTCGCGTTTAATATTATGATCGATATAATGTCTATGACGGTACATGGCTTTTGAAGAACAATACGACTTCTTAAGAGTATTTGAAACCTGACTCAAAATATTTGTGATTGTTAAATTTAAACTTTTATTGTTTTCAACAACTAAAAATGTTCATTTCTCGTAGATTAGAAGGAAAATTTCTCGGAAATATTGTTTTATTCAGACTTTTTTTTAATTTAATTTTAAAATATTTATTTATTTATTTATAAATACTAAACAATGTATTTTAACAAGAGCATCAAGATCGAAATTTATGTGGGTTGGGGCAGTTAGGTACTCAGAAGGTTAAATCAGCTGTGTATTATTTACATATAAATGAAATTGACAGTAATTAAGGAAGGTTTCTTTGACTGAGCCCACTATCTCTTTGATGTACCGAAAGACACCTTTAAAAACTTGTATCTAAGTATCTATCTGAAGTATTACCTTTCTTATGATACCCGGTATAACAGAAAAATAATTTTATTACATTACCTAAGACTCTTAAACTAACCACCTAAATTATCGACGTAATAAGTCTTGTAACATTAAAAAAAACGCCTAATTTTCTTGACCATAGTTACACCCTTCTATCCTGTATACCTATATAACTAAGTTGTTACTACCTATATATTATAAGTTGTTTCTATTTAATCTAACCTAAATGCCATAAAAGCAAAACTCAAGTGACACTATTTGGTACAGTACAACCCTATTCACAGAGCATAACCTTTCTCAAGCTGTCGTTAATCTACGTTATTTCGGCAATTATTAATTAGCAACTCGAGAGAAACTAACTAAATTTTCAATTTAGGCAATTTTAGAAGGGCTCAAGTGACTAATTTCTTGCAGTAACTGACTAAACTAAGTTTGTTTCTAATTAAAATAGAAAACCATTTAATGATTCTGGAAAAGATCACGCGCCGTTGTAACATTTTTAGGGTTTTAGAAATTTCTTTTTTACTTATTGTAAAGTCTTTATAATTTTTAATGAATTATTCGAAAAAAAAAGATGCAAAAAAACTTTAAAAATAGCAAGACAATATGGGTGACATTATCATGAAGTAATAAATAAAAAACCTAAACCCAACCCTAATTAATATACAGAGTTTCTTCTCGGTAACTTGGCCTCCGGTCTTTTGTTACTTTTATAAACTAATTACTGAGAAAAATGGTAGTCGCTTTTTCCCAAATTTCCCCTTTTTCGGTCTCAAATTCTCTTTACTTTAATTAGCAGAGGATTTTCTATGGGACAGCTTGTTTCCGTTAGAATCTTGCAAGTCACAAAAGGAACTACGGTTTATAAAACCTAATTCTATAAGAATAAGTGGTTAATTCTTTCTTAATTTTTACTGAGTAAATATGTGGTTGTAGAAAATGAGGAGAAAAAATTTAATATAATTTTTAAAATGCCACAAAATATATTTTAAATATCACCAATAATATTATATTCAATACAGGATGATCCAAATCAGTAACTTCTCTTAATATTTTTGTGCTCATTATGTTTTATATTTTAGTACCTGACACTAGAAAAGTTGTCAACAATGTTTTAGAAATTCTTTATACGGAGAACCTAGTTCTGCTGAGTGGTACGCTGCTGGATCTGCAAAGAAAGCTTAACATCCTTAATGAATTTGTAATAGAAAACAGCTTTAGGTAATGAAGTAAAAAAGTATGTGTCTTAATCGATCTTGTATAAAAATTACATTTAATGGAGTAAATTGTTGAGTATTTTAACTAAATATAATTATTATTTGGGAATTTTATTTTCCAATTTAGGTTGTTTCAGTGCATGAGTTAACTGTTTTTGGAGCAAGTGGTGTGTTTGGTTTTGAATTTGATAAGAAAGGTTAAAAGTAAGGACTTTTCCTTATACGTAATACTAGTTTTTCTTTTGTCATCTTAAACTAAGCGTAATATAACAGTCATTCGATAGAGTATCGATGGTATTTTTTAAGTCGGGCCTTTTTTTTAACAAAAACTCTCTATTGGGTGTGTGATGTAACAATGAGCAATATAAACTTCCTTTTTCTAAATAGAACACCCTGTACAATTTTCAGAAAGCTAAGAAAACTTTGGACTACCTCTTCTAGGATCTTTTTTGTCCTACTGCAGAAATTACTTAAACATTAAAAAAATTAAATTAAAAAAAAAATATATTTTTTTTCTGCTCACATTATTAAGATCTAGACAAGAACGATCTAATTATAAAAGCGAGATTCGTCTTTTCAGGTTTACACAACTAAGAGGTTTAGTTTTGTATACAGGTTGGGGAATTGAAGATTACGCAATATCCAAAATGATGGCAGCAATTGATAAACCACCTTTGGTCATTCGCATGTCTATTTGAAAGGACAATATAGGAATTTGTTTCTAATTAGATTTGAAAATCGACGACTCGGCGAAAAACGGTTAAGATACAAAAAATGTAAAAAATAATTTTCTTAATCATCTTATAGTGAGTCTGGCGATAGCGAAGTGTTTTCTGAAGGAGACTATTTACAAATGGGAATTTAGAGGAGTTGCGAGAAAAAATTGTTGAATCTTCCTATTCCATTTTACCAAAAACTCTTTTAAAAGTATGAAATAACTTTTATGATAGGTTAAAACTTTCTGTCCACCCAAAAAAAAAGGTATGTTTGAGCTTTTTATTTATAGAATTAATTTTTGTTAAGTGTTATTTTTGTTAGAATGTTGCTTTAATTTTCATTAACCTTATCGCAGCATAATAAATATGTTGAGATTACGATTCTACGTGGATTTTACACTGATGTATATAAAGCCTGTATCAAAAAAAATATTTTAGAAATTGCCTGAATTTTGACATAATATTTTGCAAGATTTTAATGCAAAAAATATAATTACTGAAGAGATTTGAGCCTCTTAGATAATATTATGCACTTTTTCTAAGTACGCAAATAAATGATAATTTTTTAAATTTAGATGCATAATTTAATTGTACATTATGAATAACAATAATAAACAATAGATGGTTACATATTACTAATGAAGAATTGGATACATAACAAATAGGTATATTTTATAAAAGCATTATCTGAATATTTAAGAGCTTCTTTATAACATGTTACTAACAACCATTTTATACGATTTTGATGACCGTTCCATTTATGGTTCCACTAATTCAACTAACTATTTTATAGCATAAAGTAACAATATAACAAACACAAAAAAATACCTTTATTACAAAAAAAATAAAAAACTAATTTTTAAAAGTGATATTCATAATGACGGCCATTTTTTCTAACGCAAAATTGGAACATCTTTGTAATTCCTTGAATTAAATAGAATCATTGGTCTCCTTGATTTTGAAAGGCTAAATGAATTGCCTCTCGAAGTTCTGCTATCGTATCGTGGTCTAAATACTTCATTTTGTATATTGCCCCATCAAAAAAATGTAAAAGTGATCTGGAGGTCATGGAGGCTATCTAACAGGTCCGTTGGTACCTATCCATCTGTCATGAATTGTTTGAAAGTTATCATCAAGAATTAACAAAAACGGCCTTAAGAGTCTAAAGTTATAACTTGGTTTATCATCTTGCTGGAGGTAAACAGCATTATATTGAGCTAATGGAATATTTTCAAGCGGTTCTGAAATAACTTCCTCAAGGATTTCTAGTCTAGGATATACGTGCTGGAAGATGTACTTCAAAAATCCTATAAACTATTTGTCTGCCAAACTAAAACATGTCCTTGTTGTGTATTCTCAAACATTATATGCTGATTTTCTATATGCCAAGTCCTGGTATTGTAATAATTCAAAATGAATAAATCACTGGAAAAAAAGCATTTGTTTAACAAGATAAATGATAAAAAAATATAACTACTTTTTCTAATCTCTCGTATGCCCTTTGTTTTAATTTTGTTCGAAAATAGTTATAGCTATTTTAAAACAGTTTATCAAGGTATCAATTAATCGGCAAATTAAAAAGTATTATAATTATTTTTCAATTAAGAACAAGATTTAAACAAAAGGCAGAAGAGAAATTAGAAAAGATAAATATGTGTTTTCACATTTTTTATATAATAATTTAACTTTAATTTATTTACCATGATACCGGTAGTAGATACAACTACCGAAACGTTGGTTCAAATTAGGTATTTTTACTAAGCAAGTAGGTTTTCTTATCGTTTTCAATTTCAATAGTCATACTAAAGTTAGGTAGGATATTAAAAAGAAGAAACAAGCTCAAAAATTAAATCTCAGCTCCTGAGTATATAAAAAAAATTTATTATACCTCAAGCAAATTATTGTACTTTAGACTTATTGAACTTACATTAAAATACATATAATGAAACGTATCGTTAAAAAAAGTTCATATTTCATTTAAATCCGTGAATAAGTCTATTTCTTTCTTTTTTTAAAATATTTGAGCGCATGATTGACTTTTACAATAAGTGACTTAATACCCAACAAAATAAGTAACTCATTATGGATTCGTCACAATAATACAGATTTTACTTCGATTAAATCATCTTTTCTTGCTAACCAGATTAACATTCTCTGACATGCCCATCATCATCCATAGTAAGAAAGTTTTAATAACCTAAAATTTACCTGTAATATTAAATACAATTATATTATTTACAGGTAAGATATACAGGGTGTTTGGCGGAGGGTTAGCCAAACTTGGTGGGCATATAGATAGGCTCAGATAGAAGATATTTTCTTAATAAACTTGTGTTCTAAAAGTCTCGGGTTTTTTTATATCATTGATTTTGTGTTATTTTCAGGATTTTCAAAAAATTATGCCTTTTGACATCTTTAAATTTTTTCAGCATATTTTTTACGTATTTTTTACATTTGTATTTAGTCTGTAATGTATCCTGAATCTAAAAAAATCAATATCAAGTACAGATAATACCGAAATAATTCGTTTTGAGCTCAAAAAGTTAATACAAGTAGTAAAAAAAGTTATGAAAGGTAACTTTAACTTGACGCAAAAAAAAGCTAAAATCTATCAAGATGTTCAGGTAGTTTTAAAAACATCTTCTGTTAATACTCTTTTCAATGATATACGAAGTGTAACACAAAGCCGACTTACTTGCCACAATTCATGACTTTAAAGAACAATAAAGTAAAAAAAAATTCTTTAAATTTTATGTATTTATTTTAAAATTACAAATTTTATTAAAACTGCACTCCCCTGGCTTTAATACATGCCCTACGTCGCCGTCGCATTTCCACTGTCGTAAGACGAAGCCGCATTTCTTTTCTGATAGTTTGAAAAGCGGCATCGATTCTTTGAATGGTCAAATGAGGAGATCGTGGAACATGCTATGGGGTTGTTGTTGTGATAACAACAATATGTGCTACATATTGTTGTTGTCATTTGTCGTGGTGTAACTTTTTAGCTTTCTTACGTACCCAAGTCGTTAATTTAGTACTGTATCGTTTCTGTAGTTGTTATTGTTAATACTGTTGTTATTGTTGCTGTTAATTGAGATTTTATATTGTTTTTGTGACTATCCTTATTTTCATATCAATATCGCCACAATGGCTGCATACACTACCGAAGAATACGCCGATATTGTCTTTGCTTATGGAAGAGCCAATGGTAATACGCGAGAAGCACAAAGAATTTATGAGGAGCAATACCCCAATAGGCGTGTGCCCCACCACAACACTTTTGCTAATACTTTTCGTCGATTAACGGAAACAGGCAATCTAAATTTTTAAGAACCGAGGATCAATTGGAGGCAGTATGATGTTGCTGTAGATGAAAACGTAATTCGCACATTTGATGAGGATCCCATCACTAGTACAAGAAAAGTAGCTACAGATCTGAACATTTCTACATAGAAAGCATGGTCAGTTCTCAAGGCAGAAGGAAGGGATTTCCATTACACCCCAGTGCAAGGTAATTTTATACTACATCAACAACTTAATTCCGCAATTTTTACTGGCATCGTGATACTTTATTCTAGGTCTTCTACAAGCCGACTATGAGCGACTGGTATAATTTTGCCGCTTTTTGCTTCACGCAGACGTTGAAAATGGACACTTTTTAAAAAGCATCTTATGGACAGATGAATCAACGTATACAATGTATACGTGCGGGGATATTTAACTAACATAATTTACATTATTGGGAAAACAAAAACGTAATCCGCATTTGACCAGAGCCAAGTCTTTCCAAACAAGATTCAGTGTTAATGTTTGGGCAGGTGTGATTGGGAGACACCTCATCGGTCCATACTACTTGCCGAGAAACCTCAACGGGGACAATTACTTACATTTTTTACAAAATGATCTCCCACAATTATTGGCTGATATACACATATTTAATGAAGACCAATCGTCTTCCAGAATGACGGGTGTCCTGCACACTATCGGGTCGCCGCCGTTAGAGAATTTCTGGACAATACTTTTCCCAATCCGTGAATCGGAAGAGCAGGTTCCATCGCATGGCCTCCACGATCCCCTAATTTAACCCCTCTCGATTTTTACGTATGGGGACGTACGAAAGAACTCGTGTACGAGGTGGAAATTGACAATCTAGATCACTTAATTTAAAGAATCAATGCCGCTTTTCTAACCGTCAGAGAAGAGATGCGACTTCGCCTTACGACAGTAGAAATGCGACGGCACTGTAGGGCATGTATAAGACCCAGGGGAGCGCAGTTTCAACAAAATTTATAATTTTGAAATAAATACATAAAATTTAAAAAATATATTTTTTTTAATTTATTTTCCTTTAAAGTCATGAATTGTGGCAAGTTACTACTTTGTGTTACACATCGTATATCATTGTAAAGAGTATAAACACAAATTATTTATTTTCTATTCAGTAAAACTTGGAAGATTTAAGAAGCTACTAAAAAATAAAAATTAGTAAAAAGTTAAATTCGAGTTACGACCTTTTGTCTTACTGCGTTCGAATATATGCCAAAAATTTGAGTTTCTCATTTATAAAAAGTCAAAAAATTGCTATATAGCCACTGTTTGATTGCTATTCCATACAAAGGCACTTGTATGGAATAGCAACAAGTTTGTTTTTCTCGAAAATAACTTGAAGGACACAAATCTTTTGCATTATCTCATTCTCATGGTTTTTTACCAAGGCATATTTTACCACTATTTACAATATTTGGGTATAATATTTATTGCTACATATACAGGGTGTTTGCGAAAGGTTATCTCGAAACTGGAGATACTATAGATTAAGTTGTGTGAATTGGCCCAACTATACCTTACTTACTTACCTTACCACTGAATACAACATCTGAAAGGTCCACTTGTTAGAAGTGTCAAAAGTTAATAGAAGTGTCATAATGATATAACAGTGTTATAGCATAATAATTAACTTGCTTTGGATAATATCGAGTATTGTTATTATTGTTTCTAATATTAAATATAATTTAGAATAATAATATGTAAAACCTGTTTTATTATTATTTTATTCTATTTTTCAATTTTAATATACATGTGTTTGCCGTTTAAAACCAAACTCTTTTAATCTATATTTATTCTACGTCGATAGATGCTATAATCAATAAATAACCTTATATATTTAATAAACTGTATATGGCTAAAGCTCGCTAATAATTGGTCCAGAGGATGCACAAAAAAGGTTAACGAGTGAGTCAGTTAGAAAGTAGCGTTTGAAAGAATGTGTGTAAAAAAGGTATTACGGGTGGCATGAGGGTGCTGAATTAATTAGGGGTTAATATGAGAGAAATAGTAGATCTTTAGAAGTATGGCCATTATGAGTAAGTTTTTACAGATCTGTTTTATATGGCGCACTTTTGGTGCCCGCGCATATAAGGTGCTTTATTTTGCGGACTTTTGGTGCTCGCACAATTAGGTGTGAAAGCCTCTATTGAATTAGGAACGAATGCACAATTCCTCAACGAGTGCTGGCTGGTAAGACTGGGGGCCTTAGTTGGTGCTCGATTGAGACAAATAAACATGAGATTATAATAGAAATATTTTCTCTGTCTAATTTGTTGAGATGGTTACTGTTTAGCGACAGTGGAGCGTCTGGAGAAGCCCTTACTCTTTTAGGCGACACTAGCTAGTTGTCGAACAAAGAGAAATCCTAATGCCATATATCTAAATATTGGAATGTAACATTATGTTAATTGATGTAAACTGAGATACTGCAAGGGGACCGAGGTTCCCAGGTGAGTATATTTTAATATTCCAAAACTTGACGGAACAGTAATTGTTTATGTTGTTTCTCGAATTTTTGTCTGACTGTAAGATGAGGAGGACTGTGGACACCCATTGGCTTAGAGCATTTTTGACAAGTAATAAACTACATTTTAAATTTCATATTTTTACAAATGATATATAGGTATTAATAATCCTATAAACTATCTTGATTTGCGGTTACAAGAAACTGGGAAGAAATGATTAGAGACTTATTTTGAGTCAAGATTTGAGTAGTAAAAACGATTTGAATTTTAGGTAGTTTTGCTTCAAATATAGGCCGGCATAGTGGAGTTCCCAGAATTGTACGTACAGCTGAAGTTAAAGAAAATGGTTTAGATAATATCGTTGAAAATCGTGCCGTTGGAGTTATTAATGTAGCTTGAGAATTTCAAGTTTCCAAATGTACAGTAAATACCATTTTTGAAAAGCAACTGCTCCATCCATATCACCTGCAAAAAGTACATGGTTTAAGCGCGAATGAATACCCCGTAAATTTACTTCCTTAATAGTATCTTCGGACAAAGCAGGATTCAGGGATGGGGATTAACTCGCATAATCTTCCCATTTATGCAGACAAATTCCTCATGTAATAAAACAGACTCGCCACCAAGTACAATTTCATATTAATTTATGGGCAGGAATAAACAATATTTAGTATGACCCATTGAGTTACCACCTAGACTAACGTCAAAGATATTAACAATGTCTTGAAGAACTATAACGCCCACTCTACTGGGAGATCTTCCATTACAAACACGCATGAATATGTAGTTTATGCATGATGGCGCTCCACCTCATTTTAGTTTATTAGTCAGAGAGTATCTCAATAGAGATTATCAAGATCAATGGATAGGCCGATCAGAACCTGTATTGTGGCCGGTTAGATAACTAGATTTAAATCCTACGGATTTCTTCTTTTGGGATGATTTGAAATGACGCGTTTACGATACACTAGTCGAAACTGAAGACGATCTTCTGTGGTTAGTATTTTCTTTTATTTGTTTTGTTGCAATCCTCACCTCAGATATTATCCAAAGCATATTGATTATTATGTTAAACATCTGTTTTATCATCATGATGCAAATACTGCATTAGAACTTACTACAAACTTTTGGACTAAGGTATGTTTGGGTCAAAATTCACATATTTTGATCTGTAGTATCTCCAGTTTCAAGTCTTCCAAACGTTTTGCAACCACTAATTATAGAGCAATAATGCGTATGTCTTATAATTGCGATATTGACATTTCTTAAACAAATTTTAAATTAAAAAAAACAATATGGAACTTAATAAAAAACTATATGCTATGTTATTAACCAAATGTCCTTAAATAGAAATTTATTTTTTACTAAAGACAAACGTTATAATTCAATAAATTTGCGAGCCAAGAAGGAACATCTTTTATTTAGCTTAATTTTTGTTAGATACTTACACTATAAATCTTTCCCTCCTGTAAATACAAAGGAGCAAGAAAAAAAATAAAACAACCTTTCTATTAAGAACTTCCCTCTCGGCCGTTACTAATTAATGAATTAGTTACCCAAAAGCCTTAACTTAAGCAAAAGATTTATGGAGGAAAATATTGATATAATATACCCGGGCTCCGTCTTTGTGTTATACCTAAAAAGTTTTATAAAAACCGGATATTAGCTTTCTTTATCCTTCGGCGGCTTAATTATCTTCTTGAGATAATGAAGGGTAATATGAAAAAAGTCTTAAAATTTGCATGAATTTTTACTCGCTATTTTATGAGGCTTACTTGTTATGTGGATGATTATCAAGGGTAAAAAAATTAAAAATGATTATAGATGCAAAATTCATTTTGCGCGCTTTTGTACTTATTTAGGTCACATTTTTGGCTTTGTTTTTTTTATCAGTGCATTGAGATTTATATAAAGAATAGTAAATAATAAAAATCAACTAAATTCATAAATAAAAAATAAATAATAAAAATCAACTAAATGGCATTAACATAAATAATTTTCAATTTTTTACAATTTTCCGATAAAAGTTTAAACGAAATGTTGATTGTTTTTTATGTATTTTTTAACAATTAGCCTATTTACCCAATAAAAGTGCCTATTTTTTTAATAAAAAGAAAATTTAATTTACAATCATAAATTTAAATGAAATTTTAAGGCTGGATGATCTTTTTAAAATTCCAAGACCTTATATAATCATGAAGCACAAAAAAGACAAACAAGCTCTCAGTTATACAAGTTCATATTTTCAAATACTAAATTAAATAAGAGTCGAGTGAGGGAAAGAGGTTGTTGTTATTATTCCACTTGAGATAAAATGTACGGCCTAAAAGCTCGTATACCTTCCCCTTCTTGAATATGAAAAGGTTCGTCATAGCCGGTGAAATTATGCACAGACAAAACTTTTACTTTGGAAGAGAGAGAGTGGTAAAATTCAAATTGGCTGTTTTGGTGAAACGATGGCTCTAAAAAATATTACTTGTTTTGTTCTTTTTTTAATGTATTTATTTATTATTTTATAAATTATGTTAGTTACCTAATTCGTATAGAAATATTAGAATCTAAACTGAAAATGAAAGACAGTTAGTTGTACCGTATATACAAAGAAAGAAAAGAATAATTTCAGCCTTTTCAAATATATTTAATAATTGCTCTATTGAATAGAAGAAAAAGCATCCATATCCGAATTAATCTATAATACTTAAGAAAAACATGTAACAAAAAAAGCATGAGACGGATTAATGATACAAAAACCATCTTTAAATATATACCAGGAATATCAAAATGTAAGTAATATTTATTATTAAAAATTAAATAGTTAAATGCTGTTATTGTAAAAACAAAAATGTGATAATAGACAAATATATAAAATTTTGCCTGATCCGGCAACTTTTAAGATAAGGTTTTATAAATATGCCGAAATTATAAAATAAAATAACAGATTGCTTACTAGTTAAAAGGACGACTCTACTAAAACGAAAACAAAGGCAAGCCAAAAGGTAGTTCGCCTACTTATTATTATGATGTGAATGTATAACTAGCAGTATTTCCATTTATTAACCAAAAATTAAGTAGTTTTGACGTACTATTCTAGATTAATGCACTAATACTAAAGTGCACTACAAACAAATGCTCTAAATAAAATTGTTGATAGTTAAAGAGTATAATATAATAAAAGAAACCCGCTCAAACAATAAAAAAATGTAAAACTTTTTTACCATGCACAAAAAATATTAGATAAACAAATCTTTAACATCAACTATCATGTTTTTAAGGGTGGGAACTTGAGTTGTATAATAGGTTAAACTTATTACAAATCTAACAGAATTTGAACATTCTCGGATGTTGAAGTTGTAAATTATTTTATTTTTCATCTACTTCTTAGATCCGTTCCGGATATTGGCTATCTTGTTGGCTAATCCAACTTTGGTAACAGCAGCGTGGAATATTTGGGTGGTTCATTGGTTAAACGATGTTTTTGAATTTTTTAACCACGATGTTTTCCTTTTACTCACTCCTTTAGCTATATATACCTTGCCCTGAAGGAATTTCAGCGAAAGCACATATTGGCTTTCATTACACATTACATGTCCAAAATAATCTAGTTTTCGATTCTTAACTGTATTTGGGACTTCTTTTTTCTTTCGCCTTCCTTCTTAGCACATATTGGTTATTCTCTATATTCAAGGTATTCGTTGGATTTCTTAAGTTTTTTAAAGGAAGCCTCCGTAAGCGTCAACGATTCGACCATATACAAAAGAATCGAATCCATCAAGCCTTTTCAATACGCTGTCTGGTCTGATCTTCATAGAATAGACCCAGCTATCATTTATGTTCATGCTCAAGTATGTGTATTTATTGACTTTTTATAAAGCAGTATCGTCTGACAATCAAATACCGCGAATGTTTTGGTTTTTACTGATTATCATAAGTTTTGTTTTGTTGCTGTTTGTTTTTAAACCATATTATTGACTGTATGACGTAACAGCAACCTTTATAATTTTCGTGTATCACATTTGATCAAACGCCTTTTGATAATTTAGGAACCATGATTATACATCGCAGTTGACATCTTTGTATCGCTGGAACAGCACCTAGAGAAAATAGAGCCTCTCCTGTCCCTACAGCACTTCTCACATAGTTTAAATATTCTACTGTAAATTATCTTCAGAAGTATCTTAAGTAGTTGTCTCATCAAGCTTACCATTTGAAAGTGGGTACATTTCCTAGCAGTAGGCTTTTTGGGGTGAATAACAAAGTGAGCATACATTGGAGCCATCCCGTGGGTATGATGCTTGTATCATAAGTTCATATTAAGCACTTTTGTAAGCCTTAAAATTCTTCACTTCGATCAAGTCTGTCTGCACTTCAACCTCTACGATTACAGAAAACCATCTGTTTTATTAATATTAAGCGGCACCGTTCTCATATCGTCAAATAGTTGTTTAAGGTACTCTTTCCAGTTTTGCTTAGTTTTCGTCTGCTTTACTATAACTCGCTCCTTATTATCCTTGGGTACATTAACTGTTTCTGCTATTTCCTTTTCCTTCTTGTGCAAATTAAAGCTATCAAATTTGGCTTGACATTCTTTAATTCTATATGTTCATGTATTCTCTTGTTTTATTTTTAAACTGTCGCCTTTTTTTATCAGTTCTAAAATCTGGTCCTATCTGGTCATCCAAGATTTCTTCATCTGTTTGTTAGGCTTTAAGTACTTTCTTTGACTTTATGTTTCCCTTCTTGATGCAAATTTTTTTTCTACATGTCTATTGTTTAAATCTCTCTTTAATCTCTATCAAAAGTTCCCTTTTTTTTCAAATTGTTTTAGCTTTCTCAAATCGTATCTCTCCGTACATGTTTTTCTCTTCAGTTTGATCTTGCTTTCTATCAACGGGCTATGATCTGATTGTACATCTCTCCTGGATAAGTTTTTGATATTTCTGAATACTGTTTCTAAATCTCTTATTAATGAGTACAAAGTCTATTTGATTCCTAGTTTTCCCATCATTCGATTTACACCTCTACAATTTTCTAGATTGGTATTGACAGAATTTATTGATTAAAATCACATTACGTTTCGCTGGGAATGTACTTAGAGTATCACCATACTCATTTATTTCGCCTAGTCCAAGGTCTCCAATGTGCTTCCAGTTCTTTCAAGCTTGGCAATAAAATCAAAGTTAGTATTTATAACATGCTGCGGCAAAGTTTTTAGATATTTGCTTTTAGAATTGGTCTACGTCCTAGTTGCTATAGCCCGTAGTAGGAGCATACATTTGGATAAAATTGACTAAGTTACAGATTTTTAATTTGAAGGAGAGCCATTCTTTCTAAGTCGGTTTATCTCTTGAATTGTGTTTCGCATCTTTCCAGGCGGTGCCAGAGTTTTCATATTCTCTGTATGTTCCAAATATCATGGTTTCTAACTTTTAAGCAAAGCAATTTTTTATGAAGAATAAAACCCTTGCTTTTATGCAAATGAGAATTTAATACAAATATTTTTAAAAAAAGAAGTGGCGTATAAAATGTTTTAAATAAAAATTAAAAATATCTAGTATACATCCTACATAGATCCATTAGTTAATTTAGTTTTAAACTCTACGACGCATAAAGAATATTGATAATAGCATTAGTTATGGTTAATAAACCTGTGTCGAGTACTTGGAATAGTTTCAAAGTTTAAGAACCTTTGACATCATCGCCAAAATGCTTAAGGGAAATAGCTAAATTATTAAATTTTAGCCACTTTGAGGGTTAGTATCACCAAAGCATTCTGGCATGCAGACAGAAATGTACTCGTATTTAATGCAATAATTAAGTAGATTTGTTTTGGAAGGGTGAAAAACTGAAAGATACAAATTTAAGGATTTAATGGAAATTTTATCAGATCCGGTTGACGTTTTAAAGCAGTATGAATAATATTATAATATTGCGGGGGGTTGTTGGGAGGGGTCAGAAATAAAACAGAAACCTGTTTACCTAAATGTGGACGTTTCGACATATATTAAGTCATCCTCAGGACACTAAGTCTAGGTTTCTTTAGTTATAATTAAAACACATTATTGTTGATTCTAGTTTGCCCACAATAACACCTACAATTTAATCCATGTTAAAAATAATTCTACGCTTCTTTTATAAATGTGTTTTAATTATAACTAAAGAAACCTAGACTTAGTGTCCTGAGGATGACTTAATATAAGTCGAAACGTCGACATTTAGGTAAACAGGTTTCTGTTTTATTTTTGACCCCACCCAACAACCCTCCGCAATATTGAAGCTATTGGGTCACAAACACGAAACTGAAAATAATATAATTATTGAAATTCTATGTTTTATAAAATAATATATTTATAAGAGGTATCATTATTTACTGAAAGTTTAACAAGGATTTAAACGTTTTGTTGTTACATATATAATTTTTTTCTTTAATCAATTAACTTGGTTCTTTAATCTTTTTTCTAAAATGTTTTCAGTAACTTTATTACTATAATTTGTCTCAAAATATTACGCTCTAAGGTATTTTTAAAATATAGTTCCAATACAGGATTCCATCGCTAATACATTAGTGTACAACAAGATCCTAATATCAAAATGTTTATTATAAAGATTAATGCGTTATCCTAATAAAAATAAAATGTAAGCTTCGATAAAAGAAGAAAAATTTAAGCTTCTTCAGTTCTTTATCTAGGAGGCTCAAATCTCTTCAGTAATTATACATTTCTAAAATATTTTTTGTTGATACAGGCTTTACATACATCAGTGTACAGGGTGGCCAACTAAGAATGCTAGGTACTGTATTTTGGAATGTACTCATCGCAGAGGTTTACGGTAAAAAATTTTATTACTAAAACGGCTAGCAGAAAAACCTAAAAAATATAACTGCGATCTTGAATCTAAAAAAGGATTTTTTTTGTAAATTTCGATATATTAATCTAATAAAAAATACTTGATCTTTAAAGTAGAGGACAATCCAACATTTTTTTGATCGACAGTTTTTGCTGCATCTCTGAAAATAAAGTGGTGGGGAGGTATTCAAAGGTTTCCTTAAAAAACACCCTATATCTTGAAAATGGCTTAGTCGACTTTAACATGTTCTTTAAAAAGAGTCATATTTGAGCTTTAACTGTTTTAGTATTCGAAGTTTTGTTAGTTTCACATGTCACCACCAGAGGACTTTTTTGAACATTTTCACAGAAATAATAAATTTTTTCAAAAAAATTAAATGCATTGGTATGAATATTTTTTTATGAAGAAGTAGCCAAATGATATCCAAACAGGCTCGTGAAAACGACATTTTGATATATTATTCATAACATAAAATTTAGTCCAAAGAAAATATTATTTTTAAATTAATTATTCTCAATTTTTTTTAATATTAATTTGTGGCCCTGAAAAGGACCAATCTAAGAGAAAGAGGTTTTTAATGCCTACGTAGATGTTCAAAATGTTGACCATTATGCTCTATACATTCTTGAAGCCTCTCATGGGTCGATATAACTTCAGCTTCAATTTCGGCTCTGGGTATATTCCTAATTGCATTGCGAATCCGGTTTCTCATATCTTCTCTGGTCGTAGATTGTCTGACATGAAATCCTTTATTCGACCCCATAAATAAAAATCAAGACAAGTAAAATCTGGTGATCGTGAAGGCCATGGAAAGAGGCAAACTTCCTTTGCCAATCCACCGCTGTTGAAAAACTGCATTAATGTGCTCTCGCACAGTAATAGCAAAAAGTGCGGGGCAACCACCTAACTGCAAGAACATGTTTTGCCCCAATCCAAAGGCACATCTTCCAGCAACAACGGCAATTGATTGGTCAAAAAAATAAGACAGACGTTGCCATTTAGGGACACACATGCCACATAGGGGGTCTCAATAATTCTGCGTCCCAGTATCCGACATTACACATTTAAGCTCCAGCGACCTTGGCGCTAAACTTCATACAACCAATGCGGATTTTCTGCAGACCAGTAATGCATATTGTGCAGATTGACTCTACCATCGCTATTAAAGGTGGCTTTAGCGGTCCAAAGAATTTTAAATAAAAGTTCTCTGTTTTCTCAAATCATACCCATCTAATGACAATAGTCCAACCTCTGATCGAAGTCTTCCTCTTTTAAGGCTTGATGCAAAACGACATGATATAGGTGCATTTTAAAATTAATTAGAATTACTAGTAAAAGGATTTCCTTAAATGTATTCTAGCACTTAATTAATATATCCTTGGGTTCTTCCAATTCATTGCCGTTAAAATATAGGCAGAAAATTACCATTGTCTCGTAAGTAAGTCACTTATCGGGGAAAAACTTTCACATCACAAGGAGGCCAATTTGGATATCGAGCCACGTAAACTCTTTTGCGTACTGCGGCATTCTATAGAGATTTAAAATAAATTGCAAGCAAATCCACACCTTCATCGTGCGTAAAACGCATTAATACGACAAAAATTATTCAAAAATAAGCGAAACTATTGGCAGTTATTGACAATTGGAGGTATATTTGAGTTTTGATTAAATATTTGTTTTTTTTTTGGTTCCATACTAATAATTGCCAAAAAAATAGGATTTTCGTATAAAATTTTCTTTGGCCTAAATTTTAGGTTAGAAATAAGATATTAAGATACGGTTTCGCGATCATATTTGGGCATTTTTTTTTCATGAATCATCAAAAATCATACCAATGCATTTAATTTTTTTGAGAAAATTTACCATTTCAGCCAAAATTTTCAAAAAAGCCCTCTGGCGGCGACATGTGAAACTATCAAAACTTCGAATACTAAAACAGTTAAAGCCCAAAAATGTCTATTTTTAAAGAACCCAATTATGTCTAAGTCCACTGAGCCATTTCTAAGATACAGGGTGTTTTTTACGGAAACCTTCGAATACCCTCTCACCACTTTATTTTCAGAAATAACTGTCCAACAAAAAACTTTTGGATTGTCCTCTACTTTAAATTGTTTGTTATGTGAAAATATCGTAATTCACAAAAACTTTACTTTTTTAGATTCAACATTGCAGTTACGCCCCCTACCGGTCATTATAGAAACTTAATTAATTAATTAATTTCCAGGTTTTTCTCTAGGTCATTTAAGTAATAATATCTTTTACCGCAAGCCTCTGCGATTGGTACGTTACGAGAACAGTACCTCACATTCTTAGTTGGCCACCCTGTACAATCCAAGTAGAATCGCAATCACAACATTTAATATGCTGTGATATGCTTAACGAAAATTAAAGCATTATTCTAACAACAATAAAACTCTTTAAAAAAAACTTAACAAAAATTAATTCTTTAAATAACAGGCTCAAACAGACATCTTTCTTCAAATTCGTCCCGTTTGTAAATGATCTCCTTTAAATAACCCCAAAAATAAAAATCATATTGGAACAAATTTGAAAATCTAGGAGGCCACTTTATATCACCAGTCTGACTAATAAGATGGTTAAAAAAATTATTTCTTACATCTTTTGCATCTTAACCGTATTACGAGTAGGACAGCTGTCATGATTCCAGATTTAAATCATAGAGGATTTCCGACAATGAATTATTTAAATAGTTTATGTTTTATGAAGGAGGGCAAACAAGAGTTTTGTATTTTGTTTACCATCCTTTTATGCATGCCTCCATGCTTCTATTGTAAGACATCTATTTTTTTTATTTAATGTAATAATGCCTTTATAGATTTAATATTATGGTCGAAACTAAAACGAACAAATAAAAGCCAGATGATTTATTAGCTATGCAGAGTCGCACTAAAAAGAAAAAGTCAACTTTTAATATTTTAGCGGCCTCTTAGAGATTATGTTGTATAAACACTAACAGGAACCGATATTATATTTTTATGGAGTACGGGTTTAGTAAATTGAGTTTAGATATTCACTAGTTAAAAAGTTTTGAAAGTGATTAGTTGATTCCTATGTTATTTTGTGATAAACTTTGTGTTTTCCTAAAATCCATTAATTGGGTGAGTATTTCTCGCAGAGTATACCTTTATGCTTTATTTACTGGTTTTATTAATTTATTTATTAAAAATCTGCTTTAAACAATTTTCAACAAGTTTATTGGATCCTAATTTGTAATGAACTTTTAAAGTACAGAGAAGTAAAACAAATGTTTATTTACAATTAAAAATTCTAGTATAATGTTTAGTGAATTTAATTGTACATGATTGTTCTGTCATTTGGGTACTGTCGCGTGTCCGTCCCTTCAGTGTTTAGTAATTATTTGCGACGAAGTATCTTGTGTGCCATACCCCTGATACCTGAAATCGGAGTAGGCACTTTGCGCGTCCATCCCTTAGTATCATTGCACGGCTCGATGTTGGCTTAGTAAAGTATTGTTGATGTTTTTATATTTTGTGCAAATTTGTTTTCTTTTATTATTATATTTCTAAATGTTTAATCAGTTTATTTGATGTTTTAAAATGAACCAGGTTACTTTTCTCTCATTGCAGATGTAAATCTAAGAAAGTGTCACTCACCTGGCTTGATGGCCTAAGCAACAAAGTAATGATCTTTTTCTTTACGTATTAGTTTTAATTTGTTAACAAGTATGTTACATTAATTTAAATATAAAAAAAATAACATGTTTTACACACTTTAAACATTCTGACGTATTTAGATTTTTAGTGGTTTTTAATTTTCATTTTTAACAACCTACACCATTAAAAAAAATAAAATCTAAAAATTTGGATTTTATTGGGATCATTTACACAAATATCATCAATCCATACCCAAACATTTTAGGCCTTTAACTAATAATAATATGTCCTTATTAAAAAAAAAAGCAATAATAATCTTACAATATTAGTTAATACTACATTGCCAAAGAAGGTAAAGATTAGCTTAGAGCTACTCTTTACCTTCCTAACAATCACAGTTTAAATGAAAAAAAAACGAAAAAAAAAGGAAAAAGTAGCAAGTATATATAAAGTATTTATTTTCTAGAAAATTATACTATACTTTGGATTGATTTTAAAACAAAAGTCTATAATATTTTCTATACAGAGTTAACGAAGTATTAAATATTGGTTTATAGTTTAAACAACTTAACGGCATTATAAGTAAAGGATCGCTCGAACAGAGCCGTGGAATGGTGCGGCATGGTCAAGATATTGTATCTAATATTTCAAGTGTAAACCTGGTTTCTTGGTTTTAACTTTTCAAAAAGATACTCAGGACTTTGACTAATATATAATCAACAAAGAAAAGTAGAACTAAAGAATTTGAATAGGTAGCGTTAACCACCTCAACTAAGATATAGAGTCGGATACATGATCAAACTTTAAGGTTAAAAAATAAATCTACAGCAAGTATTCTGCACGCGTTGCAGGCGGTAACGGTTTATTTGGTCTAAGCAAGGATAATAAACTGTAAGGCAGTAATTTAAAAAAGACAAAACAAGAGCCACTACGAGTTTTTTCCTAGTCTTAAAATTGTTTATTGGAATAAAGCATAGGCATGCGTAAATAACACATCTGCATAACATGAGTATTAACATGTTCCTTAAACCTTAAAGGATTGGCTATTTTCAGTTCCAGAACCTTCACAGTATCGGAGAACAAAATAGTTTCGCTATCCAATTGAATGTGAACAGTTTCTATTATATGTCATCCTCAGTTTGAAAATAAAATAATCTTTTTTTGATAGGTATTTTCCAGCAGACACAGTAGAAAATAAAGGTCTTATTTTACCAGAAATTCCTTTTATTATGACGACCGATTTCGCGATTACAATATCATCGCATCATCAGGTCGAAGACTAAAAGTAAAAGACAGAATTTACATAGATACTCCGCTTATCAAAAATTGGTAAAATGCTGAATAAAAATTTAATTTTACGCTTTAAACGAATTTTAAAGCGTACTTACATTGTTAAAAACAGTCAGTTTATCAGTCCTCGACCTGATGATGCGATGATATTGTAATCGCGAAACCGGTCGTCATAATAAAAGGAATTTCTGGTGAAATAAGACCTTTATTTCTTACTGTGTTTGCTGGAAAATACCTATAAAAATACATCCCAGAACATGGACACCATTCTCCAAACTATAAAATCATTTTTGTTTTATTAGGATTAATGACAAGGTTATGCCCTTTTAAAAACTGATTTATTAGGTTCAAATCAGCGTTAATAGTATCAGCCACGTTATCAAAATTACCAGAGTCAAAATAATGTATGTATTGAGTGTCATTAGCATACTGATGTGTTTCAGAATCTTTGAAAAGACCTGGTAAATTTGAAGTATATACAGGGCGATTCATTCATACATGAAATAAACAAGAGTACCTTAGACAGTTCAAAATTGAACTGTCTTTTAGCCATAACTGATTAGGCAAAAAAAATATGCTGTAATTTACCTAAGTGAGAAAGTGTATCTAACGCCCTGTATAAATAATGCACAAGTTCACCACAAAATTTGTAATTTTCATGTCAAAACACATAAATCGCCAATTTTCAAAACGATACTGCTTAAAATCACAAAATTATTAAGAAATTTCAAATTAAAATTACAACTTTAAATACCCTGTATCTCGTAAACCTGCAACATTTGTATAAGACATGTCACGCTTAATCGCCATATTTTAGTATGTAGTATCTCCAGTTCAGAGATTGCCCAATCCTAATGAATCACTCTGTAATCAATAATGGGCCTAGGATCGACCCTTGTAGCACACCAAAAATAATATTTTTCGAAGAATATTCATTATTCACCCTCACTTTTTGGGTTCTACCCACAAGTAAGTTTTAAAAAAGGACAAAACAACATCACTACAGCCATAATATTTTAGTTTCGCTACAAGCAAATCATGATCGATGACATCAAATGCTTCCGAGAAATCAAGAGCTATCATAATGGCTGAAATCTTTTTGTCAAGACCTTGCATGATAATATCGGTGATGTTTAGAAGTGAACTAGCTGTATTATGATGTTTCCTTAAGCCAGACTGATGGGAAGGAAGGATATTATTTGAAATTAAAATTGATGACAGCTGCATATAGACTATTCTTTCGAGAACCTTGGAGATTACGGGAACCAAACTTATCGGACGCAAATCTTGAACACTTTCAGGATTGGAGGATTTGAGACTCGGACATACTCATGCCAGGCACTGGGAAAATATCCTACTCGTCTTATTGATGCCAACGCAAAATTACGACACTCCGTGTAATATCTTCAATTTTCTAAACACTTGTGATTTTTGTATTTAGTCAAAGCCTTATCACGTTCCTTTAAAATAAGTCTTAAGGTGTCTGTCAAACAGGGAGCTGGCTTTTTACTGACTCTTATAGTTCTAAAATATAGTTCTAAATGGGATCTAAGCATATTGCAGTAGTATTTGTTATACGAGTTGGTTCATTTATTAGTTGTGCGTACCCAAAAGAGTTAAGCATAGAATACAATGAATTAGGTTTTAATATATCAATATTCAGATCTCCGAAAATTACTGAATAATCATAGGTCACTAAAAGATGTGGAACAAGTTCTTCCAGGAAACTTATAATTTCAAACGCTTTCGATTTAGGGGGCCTGTAACTGGTTTATTCCTCCACATGTCTCAACCGATCAACACTTAAACTGAGATCCTTAAAACCTAACGCGTTTTCCTTTTCGAATATACACTACAGAACATAGTCTCCGGCCTCTCAACCGACCCAATTTTCCGTCCCGTCGCCCCCAATTTTTCTCCTTGGCCCGCGCCCGGCTGTCCGGGAATTTATATCGCGAGGAAACATACAAAACGAAATCCGGATTTGAAACTATCAATCTCTTTTTTTTGTCAGCTCTATTTGGACAGATTCTTGCTAATTGCAGCGCTAGGCCATTAGTCACTGCCGAATTAATCATTCGTGACGTCACGACAAGAGATTCGCGTCATCATTCCGTGATGTTTTATGCTACTTAGTTATTAAAAATGTTGTTCGTCTTGAAGGAGAGACAGCTTTAGAGGGTCTATTTAATATAATATGTGATAACATGTCTTAATAATTAACCTAAAAAAAATCTTATACAAGTTTTTCGAATTTTGACGAAAGAATTCGGTTAACAAAACTGTACTGTCAGGAGAACACTTTTTCATTAATAGTAGCGATAACGTGGCAAACGAAAAGAACTTACAATTTGCTGCATAAAAAAGTGGAAAATATTTGTTTTCATAGCGATAAAAAGTAGTTTCAATGGTAAAGTGTGAAAATCTCTTCTATTCAGCATGTTTGCAGCGCGCAAGCACCTGCAAAAAGGCCGTTTGCAAACATATCCGATTAACGAGTCTTCTTACCTTAAATGTTATAGGAGAATTGGTTTAAATGATTTGGTAAAAATACGAAGAATGTACCAAGAGCTACAACAATATAATAATAATAATAATAATATAACGTTTATTAAGCCATCAAAAAAAAAACATTTACATTGTGATAATTGTTTTAAGTATAAAAGAAGAAACCATCAGATAGGCTAAAAGGCCAAATTATCAGCTTTCTCTATATTACAAGACAGCTATTAAAGCCTATACTATACAGGTTTTTTCTTATTTTTCTGTGTGATTGCATACTGCACAGTTGAGTCTTCAGCCTGATGACAGAGATAAAGACGAACAAGGAGAATAAAACACACCAATCGAGTGAGCGCATTGAGTTCTAGGTGGTCGCCCTAGAACTCAATGCGTTTAACAGCGCATGGAAACCAAATGTCAGCATGGAGCTGGAAAAAGCTGGGGTCTGCGGCGATCTGCAGAGGTTGTGTGAAGAATTTATGACAGACCGACAAAAGCGGCAACGTAATAAAACAAATAAACATAATATATCCACAAGGATCCAGCCTCGGGCCAACTCTAAGGCTTTTAGTCATGAAGGGTTGGTTCAGAGAGTTGGAGCAAACTGAAAACCAATACAGGGCCGGTTTGTCTAAAAAACACGACATAGACGTAATCCAAACAGACAAGTTAGCGTACTCACAGGCGTACGCGGCTGACCAGCTAATAGTCATAACCGGCAAATCGGTAAAAATTATTGAAAGAAAGTAGAAGGTCATCTGAGACGCATGCAAAAAATGGGAGACAATCTTTATTTCACTAGGAAAAAATATAAAAGAACCAACGATAAGAGTACAGGGTAACTAGGAAATAAAGAAAACATAAAATACCTGGGCTTAATAATAGACAGACAATTAAATTTTTACAAACACATAAAAATAGTACGAAGAAAAATAAAAAGAATCAGCATGAAACTTACTGGACAAATAATTAGAAAATATGGTTTTTAAAAAATAGTGAGGGATATAGCCCAAAAGGTAATAATGCTGGCAGTTCTGTATGCTTCAGAACTGCCAGAGATGTGGGGGCAGAGGGCAGATACGGTGTTGGGAAAGTGTGATCTGAACGCTGCAATTCGCCCAGTTCTGCTACTGTGAAGTGGAGCGTACGGGACGACCTCTAACGCGGCTATCTAGGCCATAACGGGGATCCCTCCAGCCTGGATAGAGGCAAGAGAAAGACGGAATACATACGCATACAGAAAATACAGACTAGAACGACAGACAGGCCACATCCGAGTTTAGTAGGCATACAAATACCAACCGGCAGACAGGACAATGTAGAAGTTTGGGTAAACGCCTGTAACGGGAACAGAAACAACGGTCTGGGACTGGTAGTTTACCGAAATTAACACAAAATTATGGAAACCGGTGGAACGCTCGCAAAAACAAACAACAGTAAAAAGGCTGAAATGCGTGCAATACTAAATGGCTTGATAGTGGCAAAAGAGCAAGGACATCAAAACATGATAATATACTCGGATTGTAAAAGCGCAACCAAAATAAACTTAAACAACAGACCACGAGATAGACTTACTTCACATCTATTAAGACAGATTTTGAACTTAAGAAAAGATGGCAGGTATGCACAACTCAAGTAGTCACAAAGAAGACATCTGAAAATCGCGGTAATGAACATTACAAATGACCCGTACGAACAGTATGATTATAAAACTGAAAAGGAAAGACGAATACTCAGATCGAATCAAGTAATAACGTCTTGGCAAAAATACTGGAATACCACTAGTAAAGCAAGGACGACATATGTATAATTTATGTAAGATAATAAGCCATGATCAGCTTAGCCTGTCCAGCAAAGCCACATAATTATTAACTGGATACGGAAACTTCGAGGATACTTGGCTAGAATTAACCTGAAAGAAACAGGGTTACTGCGATTGCTACAGAAACGGAATAGAAACTAGCGAACACATAATGTATACCTGCCAGAAAGACTTAAGAACACAAACCAGACAAACAATAATAAATAAATACGGTGACTTACAAATACAATTAAGACAGAAAAATGGTAAAATAAATCAAACAGATATACAGAAAATTAAATTACGCACAGAAAAAGTGATTAATGACAGCCATCCCATCATTTAACAGCATTTAATTTAAATGTATGTAAGTAATATTAAGCTCCCTTCAATAAATTTAGCAGAATGTATGTAGAAAATAAGGAAATAATATTGTAAGCAAACTCGTAAACAGAAAATGAAAGAAATAAATTGGAAATAAAAAAAAACAGGTCCTCTTTCCTCGCTAATTTTTAGAGAGGCGTGAACAGTGGCAGCGTTTTTTCGCCGAAACTGGTCACGCCTCAGGCGGAGGTTGGTGGATTGCCTGGTAGTGGTTTCGACAGAATAGTGGGTGGCTATTTACTGCCGCAAAGGATGCTTCAAACTTCATACCGAAAGGTGGATAAGTTACCGTAAGAAAGTTGAATCTTCAAGCGCTATTTTAATTTTTTAAATATTTATCTTTATAGCTGTTTATACCCCTTACTAAAAAGTTCAATTGATTAACTAATTTTATGGAGATAATTCGGCAGTTTGTACTGCCGCAACTGCAGGGATTTATTTTTAGTCAATTTTTAAAACATGGTATTTGGTAAATTTAGTAAATTTTTAAACAACGATCCCTTTTGCTAAAACTATTTTAAATGTCATGTCACTTTTTACCTCCAAGAAATATAGAAATTGTCATCTTAGCGCATAAGAATTAACCAATTTATTGAAAGGATCCGGGAGATAGAGCGGCGGGAAGAAATGGTTTATAGTCCGTTAGTCTTAGATTCAAGACGATCGAGCAGAAGTGTTGGAGAGGAACTGGAATGCTCAAATGTTTTAAATATTCCAATACCCAAGAGGTGTTTTTTGAAGACCAGTGACGAAAAATGGCATTTTGTGAAACCATGATAGAAAGGGCAAATAAAAATGAAAATTTTTTTAGAAAATATTTTGTTTTTAGATGAGTGCTCTTTTCCATTGCATGGTAAACATAATCCTTCCATTATTCGTTACTGGTCTCAGGAAAACGAGCACAGAAGTACCCTTAAAAGTTCAATGTTTGAGTTGCTATTTTGGGCGACCATATTATTGGGTCATTTTTCATTGATGGCACTTTACTGTCCTGCTTATAATGCTGTTAGAGTAAAAGCCGCATAGCCTTATTAGTGAGACTGGCAATATTAAATGACCCCAAAAAATGAAAAAACCCAAACTTTGAAGGCCAATATCTCGGCTTCTATGGGAACTATTGGGAAAATTTTAACAGTTTGACTTAGTTTCGTCCTTCTGACTCCAACGAGACTATCCGCAAGGTCGTAGCTTTTACGATAGCCGAGATATGGCATTTTTGATGCCCATTTTTGGCCTCAAAAACGAGATCGAAAAAATATTCGATTTCTTAGCTCGGATTCCCAATTTGAAAATTGTTGTGTTCTGAGAGGAAAAATGAGAGGGCATTTTAGGCAAAAAATATGTCATATCAAGAAGATTGTTTAAAACTACATACATACTAAACAAATACTCTCTGGAAGATATTTTGCCATAAACGGATAAAAGGTTATTGAGGGTATTGATAAACAGGCTGTATTTGGAGATATATTTCTCCTTCCGAATCTGAGGCTAAAAATAATAAACTTATTTTTCAAAACATGATTATCCTGTAACATTTGCAACTGCAACTAAGTTACTATAAAATGACTATAATAATATTTCCTTAATAAATATTATTTCCTCAGCTAATTTGGTGTGACATTAAATTCGAATCTATTTTGCCAAATCTTCGCTCTATAATTTCTTATGATAGCGCTATTTACGAAAATCGCAAGCCAAACGACGACGTTAATACTGGTAAGTTTTTAGTTTTAAATTTTTTTGAGTATTACTTTAACTTTTATTACAAAAACTTGGTAACTTATAGAAACTATTAAAAAATAATGTTCAGGCGAAAAAAAAACTGTGTAGACAAACCAGCATCCAGACATTCCCGTTGGTAAATATATCTAACCGTACTCAATTAACAGCTAATTACTATTCTTAAGGTCATCGAAATGGAAATCAAAGTGCCGGATGATATAAGCTGAATTATAAAGATGATGTGGTTCACAGTATCTCATTATCATTATTTTTCTATGTTTATTGGGTCTTATTGATAGAAGGCGTTTGATCACGTCTATGTAAGAGTCACCGCATTTAAAGGGTATTTAATAGTTGCTGTTCTGTATCTATAAGGCTTTGCTCTAAGTCCTCGATTTAACCACTGTTTTGAGATTGTACTTGTACCAGCAATTTGTCTCATTTTCTCAGTAGTACCACTTATACATGGAATCCGGCATACCTTGTTTACTCTTTTGCTTGATTCCCTTGCCTTAATTCTTGGGTGATGTTTCCTATAAATTCTTTTAAATAACCATTTTGCTGCAAATCTCTATTTAAATTCTTTACTTCCATCCTCAGGTTCTTGTTATTATTGTAAATGGTGAATTTTATTACAATTTTTGACGCGGAAGATTTTTCTCTGTCAAACTCGAGATGCTGTTTAGTATATATCGGTTTGCTATAGATATTTTCTAGGCCCTGAAATACATCCTCGTCTTTCTCCTATATAATAAAGGTATCATCCAAACATCATTGGCTAACATTAATTGTCTGGTCCTTTAACTGCTTCTTGCAGATATTTGTTACCATTGGAGATAATGAAAGACTGATTGGTAGTGTGTCATAGATCATGTTGAAGGATTCTTCTATTAACAGATTGTTACTTATAAATGCTTTCATCGTTGAAATTATCTTAACATACCTTTACGTTGAATATTGATTAAGTGAAGCAACTTTATAAAATGCGATGAATTTCTGAAAAGTTTTGAGGTTTGGTTAGGTTGACTTAATGCCTTGAAATCATCATAAAGGTTTTAGTTCCACGTGAATTTTTGGTGAGTCATAGAGATGTAAAGACTTGCTATAATATGGTGTAAGATTACTGCAAAGTTTCTTAAAAAATACGTTAAATACTTCTTAGTATTTTATAGATTCCTCCAATAATTATCTTATCTTAACATTAAGTTCATTACCACTGTTCTAGGTTTATTACCACTGTTGATTCGAGTTGACAGGTCCAGCCTACTCAGGTCTTTTAAATTTAAGCTGTTAAATTTTACATGGTGGGTCAAAAAAAACGTCACAAATGTACCGCAAGGCATTATAGAGCCTAACAAAACTTTTCAGCAAGATCCAAAAATATATTAAATTGATTCTGAAGGGGGCAACTCTCTAAGTGGGTTTGACAGTATGTTCGACAGAAACCCAAAAATGATTTTGCGTTAAAGCTTCATTTCTTGATCAAGGTAAATTTGTTCAAAAGAATGCTCTATTATTCATCTACAAATAAATTGGACTCATTTTAGCAAGTAAACAGTTCTCGGGTTCGTGCTTCACATTTATATAGGCCAGTTACTTTACAAGTTATGATTAAAGTATTTAGACATCATTGAACCTTTTAAATTTATTAATTATGGTGTACTTAATTGCAGAAAGATATTATTGAATTTTGTTTCAAAAAGAATGAAACAAGTTTCTATTAAAATAGTTCGCGAAATGGAAGCTAAAAATTCTGTTGGCAGCTTATAAATCCCATAATAGTTGAACCGACGAAAATGTGAGGATTATGGCAAATTGCGATAAATATTATGATAAGTATGCGAGAATTGGCTAATGCCTCGGAGTGATTCTTAAAATTGTCCAACGAATATTAAAATAATCCGTTCCATCATCATAAGATTCGGTTGAAGCAAGAACTCAATAAAGACGATAATTACCGTCCAAAGCTGGGAATTTTGCAAAATTATTTATCTGTTTTTCGGATAAGTGTAGTTTCTTATTAAATGGTTTAGTGAACCGCCATAATTATCGTTACTGGGCTGTTATCAATCCGAAGCACACATACCACACCGCCATCAGTTAAGGGTTAGTAACTTTGGAAACTTCACACTCACTTTATTTTCTCCTTCTTGGAAATTTAATAAGCGATATGTTCTTGCATATATTATAAAATGCCGTCAACTCAACTCTAACAAACTGACAGCACTAACACCAAAACGACTCTGCATAAAATGAGCAAGAACTGACTTCCAAAAATAAAGTTTCTAAATATGCGTTATTAATTGAATCACACATTTTCAGGATGAGGGATTAAACAAAGGGGTGCTATTCAGAGCCGCCCTCGATCACCAGGATTTTTTTATGGCACACATAAAAAGCAAAGTTAACGTATTTTTGAATCTTGCCGAAAAGTTCTTATCCACCCTGTTATACGTTATGGTACGGTTTCAATGAGCCATACTGTATAACAGTTATTTTATTAACGATAAAAAAATGGTGCAATTCCTGCTTAATAAAATATGTAGCAATTTAAGCTTTTAACAAATAAAATAAAATAAAAAACGACAATACAGCCCAAGCGCCGTTTTAAAAGCGGAATTAATCATAGTTAGCGCAGAGCCTGAAATATTTTCCATTACCGTGGAAAAAGTGGAATAAAAATTTATATTCGGTTTAATTTTTGTGAAATGCGCGTTGTCAGTTTCGGGTTTCGCTGCGACATCGAAAAAAAATGCGCCACTTCGCCTGTATTTTAACTGTACTGGATAAAAATAATAATGGACTCGAAAATATTTAATTTCCCTTTGCACTTTCTATTTATAAAAGGTCTGTATGTTTTGTGGCGTTTAAAAAATATTGACATTAGTTTTGAGTTGTTGAAAGTTGTTGAAAGCAAAATCTTGGTCACTCTGCTTTTTGGGTACTTCGTCATGATTTTATATTTATTTACAATTGTATACAATTAATACAATATTTCATTCAGAAAATACCTTGATAAATAAATTAGTATTGATAGAAAACAGAGTGTCAGTTTTTTCCAAATATTAATAAAAAAAGGACAAATATTAGATTAAAAACATAGAGATTAAACTATAAAAATGTTAAAACTCAAATGAACTTTAAATAACAGTCAGTAATTATTATACATACACATAAAGTAAATCAATAAAGAATAAAACTAGCATTAGTAATACTTGCTGAATTTAAAATACAAAGGTTTCGATCCGTTTTTTGAAGAAAACTAAGAGACAAGGAGCAATTCATTGGCGTATTATAAGTTAAGGACCTTTAAAATATTTTATTTTTTTAGTTTAGTCCAGGGTAAAAAGTTTTAGGGATATTACATCACCTTATCGAACAATTTTTTTATAGATATAGATATCCTCTTCAAAATCCAACGTGCCCAACTGGATAATAAGCTTCTACTTTTGGCATTAGGTAATTGGTGATAATCCTTATGAATAGCTTGGAGTTTTGGGACAGTGGAGCTACGGAACGATATCTTCTTATGTCGCTCTTGTCTAATTTTTATCCAGTATGATCAAATTTCTAGAAATTTTAGAGTTGCATAGGCATTTATACAAGAGGGTTATTAGGATTAGTAATATAATTGATTTGCTTTTCTTTAGAATTTTAGATATGGATGTCGGCGTGTAGATTTAAGACTATAAGAAATGTCTCTTGGCCAAAAATTCAATGCCTCTGTATGTTACGTTCTCGTTCCCTTAATAGCAGAGTTTATTTTTTGTTTTAGGGTTATGCATTTTTCTCTTTACTTCTAAATATCCCACTATAAGCAATTTGATTTGCCAACATTTTGGCTTCTATTAGACCTTCTTTAGGGCGAAAATAAAAAATAAAGGCTTTTGGTTTGATAGTTCAAAGTAGAATACTTTTATTCTCGTTACTTGAGCACCAATACTTGGGCATATATCCTCAAAAGCTAGACACTTAATGGAATCATCAAATAGTTGTTACTTCTTTGCTAGGGATTTTATATATTATACGTTTAATAAAGTCTATTTCTAAAGTTTTTATGTTTTTAGTTGACTGCTCGTATATTGTAATTTGCTGCCTCTTTCAGAATCCATGAGGTTAACCGGTGTAGGATTGTGGATATATTATCCTACTCATCCGAGGTACCCTGATCCAATTACGTTTTACTGTCGACATATTTGCTGAATAAAAATGTTTTGCCAACTGTAAAGATAATTTATCTATATCGTAATATTACAGTAACATGTGTCAACGTAATAATATAAATAATTTATTTGTAATTCTATTTGTTTATGTTAGTAATATCAAAATTTGTGTTATTGTATAGTTTTTAGTGCGAATCTTTGGGTCGATCACTATCAGTTATATTAGTCTTTTACTAGTGCATGGTCAAAGACGACTCAACCAATGAGTACTAGAGCCATAGCAGCTCAAGTTGAAGTTTCTCATAGTAAATTGTGGAAGAAAATACAACAAGAACAGTATTATTCTTATCATTATTAAGAAGTACAAGCGATATAATCGGACGATCATTCTAGAAGAGTTGTATTTTGCCAGGGGCTTTAAGAACAGTTCGACAGAAGCAAAGATTTTACGAAATTAATTTTGTGTACAGACGATGCTACATTTACACGAGATGAAGTGCAAAACATCCACAACAATCATGTTTGGGCAGTAGAAAATCCGTATTCTATAAAATGATTTAATTTTCAATATAGTCAAAATAGATTTTTATTAAATCTTTAGACTAGCCTGGTAAATGTCATGCTTATTAGACCCTACTTTTCCACCTTGACTGAATGGGAAAATGTATTTCTTATTTTGTCTTTGATTTTCCTTGACACAATCTAACACAATTAATAGAAGATGTTCCTATAATGTGAGACAGAATATGTAGTTCCTACATGATGGGACTGCATCACATTTCAGATGAAAAGTTCATGAACATCTATCTAAATAACGAGTTTCCGAATAGATGGATAGTGTGCAATGGAGCCATTTCTGGGCATCCTCGCTCCCCAAATTTAACGCTTTGCGATTTTTTTTCTAAGGGGTTATTTGAAACAGTTAGTGTATCTTGATGAGCAGTAAATACTATGGAAGAACTTCAAGAGCGCATTGAAAATTCTTATAATATAATTCGTGGACATCATGAATCTTTCAATTTTCGAAGATTATAAAGAGTCGTGGATTTGCCGAGCAAAATTGTATTTCTGTAAAAACGGTAACTAAATATTTAACTTAATAGGAATTTGTTAAAAATAAATTTCAAAAACAAATATATTTTGTTTTCGGTGTTTTTCGGTATATTAATTTCCTTTGACGGGTTCTACAAGGTGTTAAAATAAATTACCTAACTTTGAAAACACCCTGTAGATGTTATATCAGGATTTTCTATTGGGGGCTTTTGAGAATAACAAGCAAGCTGATGCCGTTTTTACTGACTTCTTGAAGGTATTTGACAGAGCTGGTCATGATTTACTAATTACAAAATTCAAATCCCCTTATGTAGCTGATTCTCCGTTGGCTTGTGAATCGCTTTGCCATTTCCATATCTGATTCGGATGTGCATCTGTCCAGAGTGATATTAATCGCTTGCTTACTTATCAACTTTGAATAAGTGAGAATTTTATATTAAAAGAAAATAGTAACATAACCTTTCCATCCAATTCATTAAAATTTTATTGTTAATTGCGTCAAGTTACATATAGTTTTTAAAGTTAAGGATCTAAGGGTGCTGAAGTACACTTTAACTGTCAACTTTTCGTTATTACATTATGATGTAATTAAAATCTTACGAGTAGCAAAACTTATTTCTTAACAGAATATAAAAAATCTGAATTTTAATTTAAGCGAATTAAAAAAAATATCTTCAGAACTATAACGACCTTATAACGTAGAAATTATTGTTTAGCTATCCGATCTGCGGCTATGAAAAGAATTGGGACACAAATTTTCGACTTTGGCGAGAGCTCAGTTGCAAAAGAGCAATTAAGCTGGGCTGGAAGTAATTTTAATTTAAAATTCAATGTTGTATTAACATTAACAAAAACTAAAAAAAACTATTTAGAGAATTTTAACATGCTCTTTAAAATTATAAAATTATAGTCAATATATAAGGCAAATTAAAAAAAAAAAAACAGTTTGGTCTTTAAATACAAATTGAGGCAAAAGTATGTTGGCAAGAGTAATTTTTTTTTAATTAGACATTATTTTAAGATGGAAATGAGGCATTTTATGATTCATATAATTTGGTTAAAATTAAACCTTATAGACAAAAAAAAACAAAATATAGCGAACATATCCGGTCAGATTCTGAATTTTATTGACAGTTAAAATAACAATTTTGGCCGCTTTATGACTAATAAAGGGTCTAAAAAAGCAGATCAAATAAAGGTACATACTCCTATTATTATATGAGTAAAAATAATCGTATATATTTTAAATTTTAGTTTTAATAACCTAAATTTAAAATAAGTTCATGGTAGCTGATGAAAACCCGTTTATGACTTTAGTGTATAAATTAAGAAAACCAAGCACTTAAGTGTCTATGATGGATCTGACTGTCGGTTTCCTGCTTTTTATTTTGGAGCCAATGGATGTGTAAATGTCCGTCGCCTCACTAATACTGATGTGTTTGTTAAAATTCATAGCTTACCTTTTTAAAACAATTGTGCAAGGACAAACCTAATAATACTATTTAGAATAATTGTATATGTACTATATCAGAACCTTTAGAGGGAAGTCATTTTATTTACAATTCTGTTATACAATCGTGGAGGAGAAACTATAAAGAAATTTTAAGGATTTTAACACAATCTTTAAAGTTATTTTCTTACTATTGGATATTATTTATAGTTAAAATTTTTCTAAAGATATTGTCCCTATCGGTTAAACTAAGAATGTAAGGTAAAAGGGGTGTGTTGATGCGGTCTTGTCACTAATTAATAGCCATGCTCTTTGCTATGAAAAAAACTATTGTACGAAAAAATGTACCTAATTATAGAAGCAATTACATACAATCATCAAAGTCCAAGTTTTTGGCACTTTTATTTGTTGCTTCTTGTTGTTTATCAAATTGATCTGCTTGAAGCCTTAGAAAGGGACATCAGATAGATTTTATTTATACTGACTTCTTCAAGGACTTAATAGAATAAAAAAAATCAATTATCAAAGTTTATTAATCTTAAATTTACTAAACAATTACAAAATTTGTGGCGTTAAAAATCTATTAAATCTAACAAGGATTTGGTTGTTTTAAAAGCTATCAAAGAGACAACAGTGCTGATAGGCATGCCAGAGTATGTGAGCGATATTCAAAACATACTTCCAAGTGGATAATATAAAGAACTTGGCAAGAATCTTGCATCTTTATAGAAACGATGCTCAAGGAAGCTATTAAGAAAATTTGACTAATCTAAATACATAAAAATGTCCATTTATCAATAAAATTCCAAGGATATTTGATGTTCCAAGATCTAGAAGTTCACTTTCTTTCTTTTTCAAGTAGTTTGTTTTCATTGCGTAATGTTCGGTACACGTTTTTCCCAACTTTGATTATCTATTCGAGCAGTAAAAGCTCACTAGATCCAACTCTCTTACATCCAAAAAATCGGCATAAAAGTTGTGTGGAAAAAACTCAACTCCCGCACTGACGCAGTGGCTTTCGAAGCCAGAATAAGGGTTAACCACTCGCGTGTCCCATTTTAATCCGCGCTACGTGCGCTGGCTACGAGAGGAAGCTATCGGAAGCTGGATCGGCAATAAATAGTCCAGTTAACACCCCCGAGTTAAATTGACTGTACCTTTATAATCCCTTTTCTGGGAGTGACGTCCGTTCTGCGGTTTCTTGTGTCGGTCGAGACGGAGGTTTACGAAAGGGACACTGTGTGACGGTCTTGTCTTTTTTTGCTGATATAAGTAAAGGTTGGTGAAAGGGTTTTGCCAGGATACGGAGTCACCTATTGCCCTTTTAGCTAAAGTTTACGCTATATTTATTTTTTATAATAGCAATTAAAATTGATCTAAAATTAACCTATTTTATTTTAATTTCGGAGAGATATTCCTGTTGCTAACCAAATATTCTAAATTAAAAAGAAAACTAATATTAAAACACAAAAATATAAAAGAAAAATTACAAAATTAAACCAGCCTAAAATTTAAAAAAAAATCGGAATAAGGCAAATAAATAAATATGAAAAACCAAAATATGAATATACAAAAAGTAAATATAAAAGCATCTAATAAAGTTCCTATTATTTTATAATAGTTTCATGACTGATTTGCGGTTGAAAATAAGAGTGAGAGTAATATATTCTGGATTCTGAATATATTGATTTTTGTTTTACAATATAACTATCGTGCTAAATAATAATTTCATATGCCAAGGTATTATTATTTTATACTTGATTTTAAAAAATTGATTTAATTTTAAATTGGTTGAAAAAAGCCGTTAATCGCAGTCTTTATATATAGACTTTGTCTAGCTAAGGAAAGGTACAGCACGTGTTATTCGGCTCGGTTGCGCAGTAAATTTGTTTACGCCGCTGCCAAAGTAACGGTATCGATCACCCCGATTTGCATATAAACAGTGCCGTTGCGTTAATTCTTATATTTGTGTTCTGTGCCTTTTAGTGTTTATGTCTTTTTAGAGTGAATAATTTTTATATGGTCTATCTTTTCTTATGGTCTTATTTAAGAAGTGTATTTTTGGGCTTCTATATCCTAATCCTGATAATAAGACAATTATAATTTTTCTAATTTTGTTAATTATTTATTCTATGCTTTGCACAAAATCAGAGAGGCAGCCAACAAGCTGTTTTAAATTTTAGTTAGGAAAATTTAAATATTAATTTGTCTCATATTCCAGACTAAGCAGCGCACCTAACGAATGTAAACAAAACCCAATACACTATTATTTAAAATAATATAAATTAACTTTTCTAAAATGAAAATTAAAAAAAGGCGCGCTACTGTCGCTAATCGCGCGTTATTAGGGGACAAAACTTGGCGCAGCTTTGAAACAGAGGGTGTACCTTTCCTTAGCTAGACAAACTCTACTCACTGATATAAGAAGTGTTACACCCAGAAGGAATAATTTATTCAACTAATTAATTTTTTTGGCAGTGAGGCAGTCTTACTGCTCTAACTTTGGCGATCCAGAGTATCTGTCGACTCCATAATCTTTGCTCTACGATTATCTACAGATTTAGAAAAAAATCGACAAAAAAAATGTCTCAGGCGCCACTCTAACTAATTTAAGGAGCTTAGAGTCCCCTATTGCCTCTCGGTTACGCTTTTAAACAATGGAGAAATCAGGTAGTGACCCAAAATTTATTATGACAACTTAATACAACATGGTTTTTATGCTAAAATACAAGAATATCATTTTCTAAAATCTAACAGCACCAGTTTTTAATCTCTATGATCTAGCACAGGCAGTTTATCGGTAAAAATGTATCGCAAACTGAAGCATTTTACTGTCAAAGAATAACTAAAAGCCGTATGATTAAAGGGACGGGGTGATGCATTTTATATACAAGCGGTTACGGATGCGGGTAACATTCAAATAGTAAAGCCAGAAACTCAACAAGCAAAGTAAGATAAATTAAATAAGTCAGCATTTACCCCTTCTCTCTTAATATTTTAACGGTAATTAAACATCGCATGAACCCGGTTATTACTTGCCTTAGTTATAGCCTAATTATAAATGCCTAAATCCGGTTATCTTAATCAAGTATTATTTTGATAACTCTATTTTCAATAGTGTAAAATCTAAGATGTTTAGGACAGATGTTCAAAGGAACTTTTTTGCTTGATTTCGTCGATGAGTTTTGTCGCAATATTAAAAAAAATACCCTGCATATATTTTTAAAGTTAAAAGCGCAAATTGGAAAATACATTTTGGCAGAGAGTTCAACTTTGCATATTTTAACGAATTAAAAAAAACTACTTACATCAAAAAATAGAAAATAATAGGATTAAGTGATACTTTAAGTACATTTTTCCACTTTTGAAAACAAAGTTTTCCTTACTTTACTACTTACTTACTTGCTTTACTCTCATAACTTGTGAAATTAGACGTATTGATACTTAAATATAGTTTTGCAATAGATGGATTGGGGTCAATTAAAAAGAAATTAAAACACATTATTTTGCATTTATCGATTTATGTACATATCGACAATATATTTTGTCATCATGCTCAAAATAAGGGTTAAAGTAAGGTACTTAAATTATAGTAATAATGCCTTTCTTAAAATCTTAGATCATGCATGTTTAATATACAGGGTGAGTGAAGAGGAATGCACCAAACTTAATTTAAAACATGGACACCATTTTTAAAATGATGTCTTACCAAATGTTCAAAAATACCGCCATTAACCTTTAAACACATTCTATTTTAACTGCAAAGGACTCTTGTTGCTTTTCTAAGTAATTTATTTCTTTCTCTGAAAAACACTGCTGCATTTCCAATGCGTCGAATTAGGACCTCCCGAGTGTCGACTTTTACTTTGTACACCTTATTTTTGAACCAGCCCCACAAAGAATAGTCCAGTGATGTGAGGTCTGAAGATCTTGGAGGCCAACTAGTAGGACCACCGCGACCAATCCATAGTTCTGAAAATTCTTCGTCCAAATATTACTTGACCTGGCGTGTAGCGTGGGCAATACTACACCACACCACATGTTTACCGAAAACTTGCTGATAATAAGTTTCGACTGTTGCGTGTGGATTTTCGTCTGACCAGATATGAGCATTGTGAGTATTATTGATGCCATCATGGGTGAAATGTTGCTTTATCGTAAAATCTATGGGCCTATATTAATAAAATATAGGTCTTGCGCGTGGAGAGACCAATTGAATAGTAATTCTTCGTAAGTTGGTCTTACATCATCTACCAAATTCAGAATATTTTCTACTTCTTCTAAACCATGTCGAGTGACTCGTTCAGGTGTTATGTTAGTATTGGGCAGAGTTTCGGTCTCGCAAAGTTTATTAAAACTCTGATAAATATGTTTTTGTCCGGATTTCTCCGGTGTGGAAATCGTTTACGGTATTCTTAAACAGCAGGTGTAGTTTTCCTATTACAAAAGTCGTAAACAAAAACCATATTTGCATATTCTAAATTAGAATACATGTGTGGCATTTTATACCACTGTAATCATACACACTCGAAAATAAACGCGTCGAAACTGACCCTGACACTAACATTTTTGTCAGAACAATAAAACGGACCAAACAACCGGTACTTACATCATTTGTGATAAAAAGCAGTAAACTATTTAAAACATTTTAATTACGCTATAATTTAAAAACAAATAAGAGTCGGAAAACCAAACGGAAACATCAGTTTTTCTAAATTATTTTCATGTGTAGGTACAATACTCATCTGGAGTTTGGTTTGTTCCTTTCGACTCACAATGTATGTAAAAAGAAACAAGAAAGTTCTTATAATTACTAAAATCATTTGATGATTGGGATGCTTATAGCAAATTACCTTTTGATTCATTCACCATTCATTAGTGTCGATGTTTCAGTCTAAATAATGGCTATTATTGTTAAATTAAAACATCTTGTATTGTACTGAGAATAAACTTATAAAGATCAAAAGGTCGAAAATTAAATGAAAAGTTTTTTGTTTGATTTGGATTCCAAACCAATAAATCTCTTTGAAATCTTTTTAATTCGAAAAATGTTGTACAGAATACTTCTTATAATAATAGCTGTCCTTACTGTAATTTTAGCACCCATATTTTAACCTCATTGTCAATGTAAAGCATTCTGAGGATAATACAGTTACAATATCTTTTCATAAAAAACTAAAATCGATTTAAATCCCGATTTAATTTTAAAACCCCATGATTAAGGATCAAAGTCGAGTTATTGAAACCATTTCGCCGTTTTTTGATTCGCGGATTAAATTGTCATAAAAACCCTCGCCAAAAAAAAAATCCGTAACGCAGTCCTAAAACGTCACTTGTCCTTTTTTATAAATTACATTTAGTCATTTATTTATTTTTAATTAATTTACTAGCCATAATCATCATTTGTAGAATTAGTAATTATTGTTAAATTTGTATATATTATAAATATACAGGGTGTTACAAAATCCGCGCGGCTACTTCAGAGGCTGTTTTAAGACAAAAGTTTAAACAAATTTGTTGTACTAAAGAACTTCCTGAGGAAAAGATGATCATTTAAAGATGGTACTTTTATAGTGATTTTTCGCTCTTGAACTATAACCATTCAACCATTCAAAATCATAAAATTTGGAACAGCAAAAAAATTGCATTAGGCAATATCCTCATAAATCGAAATTTTAAAATAATTGTCAGTGGCGTAGAGAGGGCCACAAATGCTTTGCGAAAATTTTTTTGTTGCTTAAACATTTAGAAAATTAAATAAAGCTACTCTTTCAAAGAGTAGCTTTTTCCAACAAACGTCTGCCAGGATACTTTTTTTTTTTAGGTAAAATTCATTTTCACATATGTGAAACAGAATTTTTCGAAAAGAATTCAAAACACGAGCTTGTTGGAAGACCAAACCTGGATGATACTAACTTAGAGGAGCGTGTCCTTGGAGCATGTTGAATATGGTAGTTTGCTTTAACGGTAGAAACAAATCACATAGAAGAGTTCAAGGTTTTTTTCTGTGTCCTACGCTCCAAGAATAGCAATTTTGTAATTTGCTATTGCAGAAGTGAGTGGAATTATTAGAAGTTCACAACATTTATATCGTTCATCGATAAATTGATATTCACACGAAATAGTTTAAGTAACTTTAATGGACTTGCATCAGTGGCAAATTAAAAAATCCTCGTGCCATTATTCAATCGAGATATCAGCAACGTTATCTTCAACGTTTGAGAAGGTATAATTAAGGACCTTAATTGGTCTGTTTTTTTTTGTCTTAGAGAATGACAGAAGAAGCATACAGACATTTTTTAGAAATAAACTTACACATATTAGGTCAAAATGTTTCAACTGATTGCAAGGCAGTTAATCTGCATAAAGCAAGATGGTGGATACCCTGGCCAGGTAGATCTCCCGACCTTAGTCTGTTGGACTTGTATTTGTGGGGTCATTTGAAACAATTTGCTCCACACCTATTGATAATATGAGTGATGGTCGTGGGCGAATTGAATAGATTCAATCAGATTTGCAATACACCAGGTATTTGCAAAAAGTAAAGACGTCTGTTAGAAAACAGTGTGGATACGGGTATTAATACAGGTGGCAGTCACTTTAAGCATTTGCTTTAATGTACGCGCTCAAGTCTCTGTTGTTAACGAAACGGAGTATTTAACAAAAAAATAAAAAAATTGTAAAACTTATTGTAAATTGACAATTGTATTAATGTAACTTTTCAATTTGTACTAAAAGCATTTTACAAACTAATCAAACCGGATATATTCAGAGCAATTTTATTTTAAAAGCTTAGCAGAGCGCTTTCGGCGTATGAGCCATCATCAGTGCTAATTAATTTGTCAGTTAAGCCCAGAAGTTTACCATAGTGGGCAATATAAAAATTTTGTAAAAACATTTTATTAAATGTAAACAAAATACAAAGGAGATCAATGTTCTCCACTTTTAAATACTGTTCGTCCTGTTTAGTGTTTTGTATAGTCTTAAGTGTGTTTAAATGTTATGTATAATTTTAATAATATCAAATGTGTTCCCACTATGGTAACTTCTGGGCTGAACTGACAATTAGCACTGATGATGGCTCATACGCCGAAAGCGCTCTGCTAAGCTTTTAAAATAAAATTGCTCTGAATACATCTGGTTTGATTAATTTGTATGTCCTTCGAGCAACACAGCCACTTCCCTCTTCTAAAAGCATTTTGGTGAGAGAGGAACAGGGATTTTAAAAGGTTTCCATGGCTTCCAACTTTTTTTTTTCTGATCAACTATTAGAATTTCATTTTTGCATGACAGATTTTAGTGCAATAGGGTGCTAATAGCGCTGATGATAGGTAACCTTCGAAGAGACCATGGTACTAGATTTTCTTCAAACGCTCTCTGCCAAAAAAGGATTAAGCTACTTTTTGAAAGAGTGTTTTTTTCTCAGGAAAAATTATTGCTTTTATACGAATTAGGTCTTTTCGTGCCAGATTTTTAAACAAGAAAAATATTGTACCAAAAAATAAGCATAGCTAAATCGTCCTCTAAACTCTACGCAATTGACAATTTAAAATTGTCTATTGTTTAATGTACTTCTTTTGATATTTGCCAAATTTCATGCCCGGACTTTTGGTAACTGCCCATATTATTACCCTTATAATGGAAACGTCGCAAGTAGAAATATATGGCAGGAATAAGAGGTATTAGTTTTGATGAAGATAGTAAGGGAGAAGAATGGAGAAGAATATAAAAATTTATATGCCAAGGATAATTAAATTTGAGAAAAAAGTATCAGAAACAAAAAATATCTGAATAAATAGAAGATTATAGAATGCTCTTAGCGCAGCTTATGTGATCACCAAAACAATACGATGTGATTTATACCTAAGCAATTGAATGTAATTTTTTTAGCTTTTAGAAGAAATCTTTGGTAAAAGGCACTGTTCAGCTTTAGAAGAACTGGAATTTTTAATCAGAAATTGATCCATCCGAACATAAGCTATTAAATTTATTCCAAGTAGAACTCTCAAGGAGTAGTTCTTTAGAAACATTTATTTCTAATAATGTCCTTCTTTTCCAACCTGAAACATCCAGATTTACTAAAAATAAATAGCACTCTCACGAGATGTGTTTAAAAAGGGAAACGCTACTGAGCAACATCAATCAGAGCAAGATATTTAATATACATATATTATATTATATTCAGTGCAAAATTATTTTGTCTCTATATGCAGGCTGCTTCCTCTTCTCAGGCCATGATTGGTCGACTTGGGTCGCTCTCTATCATGAAAACTAACATCAGGATTGATGTTAAATCAATTTAAATAATTCTTGAACATATATAGTCAAATGCATTCAAATGGACAATTAATATTTCTACTTATTACAAACTAGGGTGATAAGAAAAAAACAGTATAAGTAAACGAAACATGAAGTGGAACGTGTACAAAATATTATTTTGATTAAAATCTACACCTCATTTAAATGTAACGATCCAACGCCCATTAAAACCTTAACACCCCGGTTATTTTTCTGTATTCAATTTACTTTTATTGCCAGTAAAACCGTTCAAAGTATCTCCCAATAGGATGGGCCATAAAATGCCTCCTTAATTTTACGAGCAATACGTCCAGTGGCAGCCTTGTGAAAATTGGCTTTCTTTGTCATATTTCAATATTTTACATAATACCAGCATGGCAACAGCATAAAAATGTATTATATAGTTATTTTATGAAACTCACAGATGGTTTTATTCCTCAATCATAGCACATCAGTTATACACACATTACTTTGCTATTTTATATGATCTCTAAAAGTCTTTTGACTCTGTCATTTACCAAATTTTACTAAGTAAGATAATAAATTATAATTTTAACCCCCCTAAGCGTTATGATTTATGCTCTAGCTTAAAGCTTACAAAATCATATTTGAAGATTAGGACGCAGATTGTAAGTTGGTGTTTTTTTTTCAAAAAATCCAGTATGCAGTTAATGACCTCCTAATTAAGACGACGCCTTGCATTTCATGCAAATACTATGTATTGTGTGCGTGGTCTTTTAGCACTGGAAGAGGAAAGTAAGTTTATAGAAGACCTGATAGAACCAACTTATAAATATTCTATACCAATTCAGAAATCAAGCGAAAAATTGAGATTTAAAAAAAAAACGTGATGAGCTTTTGTACTGTCTTTGTGAGTGATTTCTTAAAATTATTGCTCATCAGGAATAAAATAGTTTAAAAAATTCAAGTTTTGTGAAATTAGTTTGCTATGATTTTTTTGTAAATTATATTTATTATTAACAGTTTTATTATTTACATGCCAACAAATTAAGATATGAAAATAAAAAGTCAACGCGAGTAAGGTTAAAGTACTGATCAGAAGTTGATAATAAAAATAGTTTATTTCTTATAGTGTGGAAATTAAATTGTTAGACAAAAAATTAGGAAAATAGCGCAGAAGTTAGAAGAAATAGTCAATTTCCTGTCTCTCTGCTGTAGTTTTAATAACTTTCAAAAACATCATCATATCAGTGCATTGAACGCACTTATTTTATTAAACGTTCTAGTACCTGAATTTGATCACTTTAGTGGGATGTTAATAAAAATTAAAAAGGACATAAAACCAAATATTGCACTAAACAAGTTTAACACGTATTTTTTATAATAACACACTTACTACATAATCTAATTAAAGTCAAGATGAACTTGTATGACATTAGTTCATCATTGTAACAACGTTAAAGATATTACATTCCATCGCTTTAAGAACTTTTATTAAAGTAAAAGATGTAATAAATAATTTCAAGATTTTTAAAGTAATGAAATTTTTGGTCTGCGTGTATGATTTATTAAAGCACATAATAAATGTACTCTTTTTACCACTAATTAAGCTACTGTTTGCCCCTTTATCTAATTTGTGTCAGTTACACCAGTATACGAGAAAGAGGACGCAGATCTTGACTTTGAAAGATTTTTGAGAATTGATCAAACTTATTTAATTTCTAGAAAAAATTTTATTCTTTTAGACAGTTAATTTGGACTCAGACACTAATAAAAGATAATTTTAACCCTATGGCGTAAAGCCAGAAGGACAGAAGGGAGGTTGTGAGAATCATTGATTTTCCATCAGCAAAAGTCCTAAAGTTCCTTAGATCTTATATCAATGAATATATAAAAAAATGGATTTTTTTTTTAATTTTAGTCGCTGATACTTATAATACACATCTCAGAAAAGTCATAAGGATCAATAGGTTAAGCGATTCTAGCAAGAGGAAAATATCGTACTACAGAATTTGGGCATTCTCAAAGAAATATCATTATTACCCACGTCATCTTATATGCTCATGCAAAATTGTTTAAACTTCCTTAGCTTCTATTAGCTTAGAAGAAAAAAAAATAATTATTACAGTTGGTATTCAGATTACAGTTCGAAAAAACTAAGCAAAGTACATAAATGTAGATAGCTTCAGGATAAGAAAGTTAATGAGGTGTTCAATTTGAAGTATAATAGAAAATATTAAAATTTTAATAATTTTGTTAATGCCGTATATTTGACATTTGAAGTGCATGATATTTGTTTTTAAAATGTTTAATACTATGTGATTCGAATCTGTTTATAAAACTTAAAAATCGTTAGTATATCAATTTTACCAATAATGTAAATAATAAAATACATAGGACATAAAAGTAGCATGACACATTAAGGATAAAGAACATTTATTGCTAGTGGCATAGTTTTGGTTTAGTTGGCATAATAGCAACAGTCTCTGGTTTAATCTTTTTTCCAATGAATATTATGTATCATAATTTAATTCGAAGACTATTAAGAAACTTTGTATGAAAATATACATACATACATAAGGTGGTTGATTGAGAGTGACTCTTATAGGAAGTAGTTCTTCGAGCCTAAGAGACAGTAATTTTTAGTTTTCAAACCGAAATTAAACTAAGCAGTGTTAAATATTTTAAAAAGCAAGAAATAAAAAAAAACGTTTTTTTTGCACTCTAATATAAAATATTTTATTGAAACCAGATTAAGTTAAGGGCAAAATCTCAGTAGACATTTAAAGTATTAGCACTGTGCATAAATCTGTATTAATTGCTTCAAGTCTTTAGTAGCTGCTAAGTGCTAGCCTATTTATACAAAACTTCGAAAGAAAAACCCTTTTTACACATCTTTTAGTTAAGAAACAACAAATTTGAGGTGGGTTTGAGGGTTTCCTTTACTAAACCAACTCCGCAGTAATATGTGCTTTCAAGTGGCATCAGCCACTACTGGAAAAGGAGCTATGAAAATAACAACCGTGTGAATAATACAAATGAAAAGATAATGATTCAAAAAAAATAATGATTGTGTTCCAAGTGATTCCGATGGAACCTGATAAGAAATTAAAATCCTACTGCCATCAGTTTAAGAGTAAATATATATATTTTAAGATTATTTTAATATTAAGGCGGTGACATAAATTATATTTTGGAAGTTTAGTATCTTTTTACATATTGAATAAATGGCATGTTGACTGAGTATAGTGTCTCTCAATTAGGTATTATGGTGAAAATGTAGGTAGCGGGATTAGAAACAACAAATGAAACCTCAAGTTTTTAATTGGCCGACATTTCGACGATATATATTTTTCGTCTTTATCAAGAGTAAAAAGAGATAAATTTCCTTTGGTGGTTTCATTAAAAATAATAATAGTTATTATTATTATTAATAAATACATAGAATTAGCAAAAACACAAAAAAAACACAACAAAACAAAAAAAAAGAGAAAAAATATAAATAATAATAAATTATCCCATAACTCATACCCTTTGTAAATTAAAATGAAACAAACATTAATGAAAATAAATTTGATGCTAAGGTTATTTTTCAACAATAATCTAATTTGCTATGTATATTAAAAATAAAAATTAAAAGTTGATATTTTATGTGTATAAACATAAAAAAAGCAAAAAACCACATAAAAACTATCCAATGTTGAACGCTTAAAAACTTGTATGCAACAGAACATACACATAAAAATAAATTAATATTAAAAAAAAATAAAATAAACACAAATAGGCAAAACAGTTTTAAATACGTATAAAGGCAAAGTACTTAACAATGGTACCCGGTAATTTTCGAATTTCAAATTGTTTGAGATTATGGTACCTTAGTCGTCTCCATCTGTTATTGTCTGCGTACAGTATTTTATAATTTCTGTTTAAAAAAAAAAGATCGCAGATTGCCTTATGTATATACAATTTTTATTGATGTATCTTGTTTTGCGTTAATGTTATTAATGTTCCTGGTCGTTGTTATCTGTATGTATGCAATGGAGGCTGTTAGTCATAAGTTTTACGAAAACCTCTTAAAGTTTTTTATATTAGGTCAGTCAAGTTTTTTATATTAAGTCATTTTTTACGCGAAAATTATTAATAATTTTGGTTATGTTTTACCTTTTTGTATTTATTTAATTTTTTTAATGTGTATGTTTTGTTGCATACCCGTAAGTTCCTAAGCATTGAACATTGTATAGTTTTTATGTGGTTGTTTGTTTTTATGTGTATATACATAAAATATCAACTTTTAATTTTTATTTTCATTACACATAGCTAATTAGATTGTTGTTGAAAATTTACCTCAGCATCTAATTTATTTACATTTTTGTTTGTTTCATTTTAATTTGTGTTTTATAATGTATAAAGGGCATGAGTTGTGGGATAATTTATTATTATTTAAATTTTTTCTCTTTTTTTCGTTTCGTTGTGTTTTTTTGTGTCTTTGCTAACTTTATTTATTTATTAAAGAAAGGAAAAGAGAATGAAAGGAACTTATTTTTAATGAAACCAATAAAGGAACTTTATCTCTTTTTAGTCTTGATAAAGATGAAAAATATATATCGTTGAACCGTCGGTCAACTAAAAACTTAAGGTTTGATTTGTTGTCTCTAATCCCGCTACCTACATTTTTACCATAATACTGAATAAAGATATAAAGGAGGTCGCAGGAGGTAAGGAACAAAATATCACTACGTGTTCTACGAGTAAATTCGAGTCAAAAATGAATTTAAATAAGCAAAAATTTAAAACGGTAAACAGAGGGACCAGGAAAAGTATTAAATATTAAAAAAGAAAGCATTTACGGACCTATGTTTATTGGATATTTTTACTCGAATTTATTGCTATTAAAGCGCAAAATGGAATTTTCATTTACCCCGCGGAACACCCTTTATATATAAAAAAAAACTAAACATTGCTTTTAACAAAACAATGCAACTATGAAGCAAAAAAGAAAAACAAATATATTACTAAATTTACTGTCACATAAATTTACTTAGGAATTAACTAAATTTACTGAATAAGTCCATGTGTGTGTGATAATAATTGGACAATGGCCATTAATTATCCACAAGGCCTTTATATTGGTTCATAAAATATTGACTTTTATGGAATATGTCTGGATACATTGAGCTTATCTCGACGATTCCACTAAAATGGGTCAAGGGATTAGTATATTTATTACGATCCCAAAAATATGACTAAAAGATTAATAATTTATCTTTTGTGAAAAACAACATATATGTTATGTTATAAAACACTTTCTTAAATTAGCAATTCCGGTAAAACCTAGTTTTCGTAAAATACAATAACAATTTTTTATGAACCCGAATAAAAGGCCGTTCACTTAACTTGTAGACAATCCAATCTTTTTCCTCAAAATCCATTTAGCCGTCCGCCAAAGTAAAGCGTTCGATCTGAGTTCAGACACGGAGAATCTACGTTTCCCCAGCAGATTTGCATTTTACGATACTGCAACTTTCAAACTGCAATTTGGCAACTCTATCGCTGAGACACATAAAAGTAGCTACAGCTACCCTAAATAGAACTCCCTTACATTTTCCTCGGTTCGTTTGCATCGGACCCGGCAGTAAACCATCCGACCGTTTTTAGCTTAGCGGCGGCACATTACTTGTTTTGATTTAATGAGGAAAAACTACCAATGCTTTCTTTCTATTTTAATAAAATGAGCTATAAAGTAGAATTTGAGAAGGTGTGGTAAAATTGTAAGTAATGGTAAATATATTTGTTGTGATTTAAAAATGGGCCTATCAAATAATTATTAATATTGCCAGCACAAACATTTAATGAGAACTGTTCTTAGACTAAAAATAAGGTAATAACAAAAAAGCTAAACAAATATAACCTTTCTAGATTGACAAATAGAAAAAGCTCGGTATTTTATCTGACTTGCAAGCTGTAAAATTGCTGACTATCATAATATATAATGTGTAATGTCATACAGTAGGTAGATACATAATTTGTGAAAATAGCGTCGTTAGATGTTTTTGAAACTTTTTTTATGATAGTCTCATAACATCTCGTAAACAAAGCCATTGCGCATATATTAAATAGAAAACAAGACTATAACAGATCCTATTATTGGTGTGTTGGTTAAAACTATTCTCTGGTAAAAACGAAATTTTGTGTATATTCCTCTTCGTTTTAATTATTGTTTTTGGTATCAAAATATGTGTTGTAGTGTAACGAACGCAATTGAGCCATCTTTGATTAATTCATTCTACGTATAAAAAACCGAATTAGTAACAAAATATTTAGTCCTATTGTATAGACATACACCATTTATATCGTATCGGATTCTCTAATAAAAATTTGAAATAACAGTGTCAACATTTTGTAATAAAATTTTATTTTTTTTACTTCATAATATAAAAATGCAGTGCCTCAAATATAAACTGCATGAAGCTAATTCAATTTTTCTTACAAACTGCAATGACAGCAACTCAAAGGTCGGCGTACTCGAAATGTAAAATTTCTTTGTGAGGACTGCCAATCTGGTTTGTTACAAATACCCTTAATTTTAAAAGCTACTAAGCAAATAAATCAGGAAATAATACAGTTAAAGGAGGACCTCAAAAAGAAACTACCTATAGCTACACGTGTCGTGAATACCACCTCTAGATGAATTAAATAATGATTCTTTTGAAAATAAGGATTTAAGCAGTATAAATACTCTCTTAATATCATCAATGGAGAAGAAGTGAAAAACACAGTCCGAACGAGAAAGCCTAACAAAAATCGCCACAAATTTCTTAAAGTCGTTTTTCAAAAGCAAGAGGAAGCACGGCTTATTATTCCTGCCAGAATAGAAACCAAACTAAAAGGTAGAAATATTTACATTGATCTGACCAAGATGCAAGCAAAAGCGGAAGCGATCGTAAGAGCTAAATTTTGGCAAAGTCAATATGACATAATTGCATTTACAGAAAATTAATTGCATAGCGGCATATATGATGCAGAACTTAGCCTCACTGACTTTAATATCTACCTTCAGGATCGTTCAAGCAATACAAGGGAGTCTTAATTGCTATATATACAAATCTATACCTAGTAAACGTCTTCAATTTCCTGAAAATATTGATTATGTTTTTATCTTAGTTAAATCTGTTAATTTCAATATTATTATGAAAGCTGCATATTATAGCACCCAATTCGTCAGCACAATCTTACATTATTTTTTCTGAAACATTGGGTTCACTCACTCGCTCTTTAAATGCCAGATTTTACCCTACATATTATGGGTAATATCAACTTGCCTCATGGTATATGGGAAAAAAAGCAGCGTTAGCTTGAGACTAACAACAAATAGAGCACGGCCTGAAGAAACTTTAAGTGCACAAGTTATGTCAAATACATGTCATTTCCATAACTTATTTCACCTTAACTTATACGTAACCTCACACAAAAGCCATCTCGATCTGGTCTCGACAAGACATTTCAACAGATATCAAACAATAGACTTATATTTAGAAAACTACGAAACAGTTTTACCACTAAAACTCTTTATTTCACTATCGACACGTGTTTCGCTAATGATGTTAGTCGCTCATCTTCGGGAAAAGATTAAAACTAAACTAATACTACTTAAAAGTGGCCTTATATACTAAAGATGTAACCAATTAAAGTCCTAACCAAAGCGAAAAATGCAATGAAATATGACCAAACAAATGTTAAACACCAACTTAACTATATAATTGACTATAATTAATGGCCTGGAATTTTTTCCATATTGAGAATGTTTTTTTGATTTTTGAATATTGCTTAACTTTCATATGCATCTAATTTTCTGTGGTTATTAACTGGTTTAAGTAATTTTAAGTTGTCTATCTCTATAAAATGACCAGTATTAAAAACTTGATTTTCAACCCTTCTATATTTCACATAATTGATCTTCTGGTTTGTTCTATGCACTTTTTCTCACAATCGTTGCAATTAATGTTATTGATCCCGGACTTTTCATTGGTCCTTATTTTATCTTTTGGGTTTCCTAAAAGATTTCGTAACTTGACCGAACTTTGATAGACCATTCTTAGACCTAAGAAAACTCTATCAAAGCCTCTTGTAAAGATATAATTGTGATTGATCACAATGATAATTGATTATTATTTTTGATGACAAGAATATCTAAGTATGGTTATTTGTTTCTTGTTCGAAAGTAATTTTAATAGATGAAAAACAGTTATTGAGTTGTTCACCAAAATTATCAATATTGCATTTGCTTTTGTCGAACATGGCAAACACATCATCAACATATTTTAACCAAACTCATGAAAAGTATTCGAATGTATTTTTTGCATTTAACTCAAAACGGTTCATAAAGAGCTCTGTTAGGAATTGCCATGGGTAATTGCCTTACTCCCTTAAAACTAGAACTTAATATTTATAGAAAAGAAACAAATACTTTTAGACACAACGACTTTTATCATTGTTTTCAACATAAAATGGCTAGCATGCATTTCTTGGTCCATCATTTGGTCTCGTTTCCTCTAAGTAACAACAGATTTAATAAAGAAAAAGGAACAATTGCTAGGGTCAATGATTATGACGATAAGATTATTGATAATATATATAGTAAGCAAACTGTCGTTGCAATTCCATATGAACCTATCTTGACGAGAGGCTTTGATAGGGTTTTCAAAGACTTAGGTCTAAGAATGACTTCAAATATATTAAGCTTACTTATATTTACCTATCGAATATATATAAACGAGCAGTTAACGACTATCGGGAGTTTTCTAGGATGAGAAAGCTATGCAAGGATCTAACACAGGAATGCCATACATAATATATTTACTGCACTGAAGCAACTATTGGCTCTATCATAAAAAATTTTGGCTATTTGTTAACCATGAAAGGAAAAATAGCTCTTTTAGAAATACACTTAGAAAGATATTTAGACGGGATAAGATAAGCAGAAGAGGAGATTGCTAACATGTTTGTTAATTATTCTTTTACGATATAGTCACACCATAGTATTAATGTCCCCACTCATGAATTATCCGCATCATACTCATATCCCTTCACATTACCTTCACTCTAAAATATCGAATATATTTACTAAACTCTCATCCTTGAAGCCTGTTTCACATGGTGTCCCACAGGGATCAGTGTTGGGTCCCATTTTATTTCTGATATATATAAATGATATGGCAAACCTTGATATACAAGGAATATTTATTCAATTTGCAGATGATGCAACGGTACTTTGGCATGATGTTAGTGTTAAAAACCTAAATAATACAGTAAATAGGGATTTAGCCAAAATTAAAAAATGGTGTGACTGTAACAAGCTAACTTTAAGTGTTCTTAAAACAAATGTCTTAAACTTTAAATGTAGTTTGAGCAGAGTTTGACTTGAAAACATTGATTTAAATAATTTAAATGAGAATAAGTTCTTGGGAATAAGTCTTGACAACAAATTGAAGTTTGAAAATCATATCAGATTATCATAACAAGAGAAGTAGAGTTTGGTATGGCCAGGAATGCCTATTTTGCACTGATTGAGTCACATCTGAGGTATGGTTTGTGTTTTTGGGGTGCGTGTACCAATCAATTATTTATGAGTGTTTTTATCTTGCAAAAGAGGGCTATCAGATATATTTGCAAAGTAGGTATAAGAGATTCATGTAGACAACTTTTTATTACTCATAAAATCCTTACCTTGCCTTCTTTATTTATACTGGAAACGGTGATCTTAATTCACAAAAAGTACAGACATCTCAATGTTAGAGATAGGCACCATTATAGCAGCAGAAGGGCCTATGATGTGATTTTGCCTGTACCCTCAAGCTCACTAATAAAAAGGTCATTTATATTTGATGGTAAAAAAATGTTTAATCATCTTCCAGCGGATATTAAGGAAGTGCAAAGTAATAGAGTCTTTAGGAAAAGAGTTAAAAATTGTTGGTTGCAAGAGGCTACTATGAAGTAAATGACTTCTTTTTAGATAGATTTTAACATATGACATTATATATTTTATATTTTTCTAACGAATATTTGTCTGTGCCCTGTCAGAAATGTGTATGTAATTCTTAAGTTTTGCTGTAAGAGATTTTCTTTTTTGAGCATTATTTTAGTTACTATTTTATACTTATGTATGATTTATATATTGTATGTGTGTTTTTTTTGTTTGTACCTATGTATGGTAATACTATTCTTCCCATACAACTTTGTCGATAATATTATCTCTTATGACAATAAAGCATATTTTGATTTTGATTTGATTTGATTTGAATATTATCAAGAGAATAGAAGATAATAGAAGACACTTCAAACTGAAGTGTTCCTGGATTATTGGAAAGAGAGTTTCCTAAAACCTATTTATAAGTCAGGCGACCAAAGCAGTGCTTTCAACTATCGCCCCATCAGTATATCGGTTACTATACCCTTGAACAAACTCCTCTTTTTAAAGATTCGGTTATTTAAAATATATTAAGATTTCTTTGAGCGAAATGGACGAATTTTTTCAATTAGATAATGTTATCAATAAGTCTCTTCGAATGCTTTGTTGGTTTTGTTGGTAGGTGTACCTAAGACTTTACAAGTACTGCCGCTTTAAAAACGCTATACAGGGTGGTCCAGTTTAAACATCATTAATTTTAATAGGTGATAGAGAATTGCAAAAAAAAATATACTTCATTATAAAATTTTTCTCAGAAATGTTTAATAATAAAGATAGAAGGTGTTAAAGTTAAGAATAATTATTTGTTTATTTTTCATAACTTTTAAACTACCAACTCAATTTTAATTAAATTTCGCATGCAGATTATTGTAGTGAATTGTCAATTACTGATAAAGAAAATTTTTAAAAAAATTGCTAGTGGCGTAACATACGGAGGGACTTTTTTGTCCTTTTTTGTCTCTTTTGTCTTTTTTGTCTCAAATCTGCGAGGTAATAAAATATTATTTAATAAAAAATCAACTGTTAGATTCTCCACTTAATTTGAAAAAAAAGTTACTCTCGCAAAATTATGATTTAAGGCACTGTTTTTAAAATATCAACAAATTTAATTGTTCAGTAATATAATCATTCAATATTCAGTAGCTCTTGGTGCTTTTATGTACTGAGAACACTAAGAGCTACTGATAGTTTTACACTTTACTTTACCTTTTAGGATACCCAATCTACCGGTCTAAGTATGGTCTTAATCATTTCGTTACTAGTATAATCAGACTAGCAAACCAACTTTATGACATTGACCTTTTTGAAACCTCTAGCAGATTCCTGGGTCAACTTGTTAATTATTATAACTTTATCTTTTTATGTAAATTTAACACAAAGTTTATTGGGCTTTGCATTTATAAATACATAAATAAATATATAAAAAAGAAGGGCAACCAAGCTCGAAACATAAATGCAACAGAGACAATGGTATGCCATCCCAGGATCAAGTAATATGGAGGATTGTAATGAATCGATGATTATCGTGGGTAGAAAAATAAAATAAAGACAAAGACTTAGAACTTGTCTCAGATTACATTATCTTGGACGATATGTTCGTATGAAACAATGCTTGTTTTATGTCATATAAGGATAGTTACGTAAAAATAGTATAATTTTAGGAAACCTTAGTATCACCAAACTAAAATGAGTTTGGCAAGAGCAATATATCGAGAAAGTGATTTATAAATTTGGTACGTAACGATAAAGCGTATTACGTTTTATCTTATGTGTGAAAGCAAATATACATATAACTATTTTTCAAGCTTCATGTCTACATTTATTTATTTATTTATTTGGGGAAAACTTTAATATTTAATTATCAATGGTCAATGATAATATTAATAAAAAAAAACTATATTCTTGGCATTGAAAGTTTATCAGGTAAGGCATTTCATTTTTAAGAGAAGTCAAAAACGTTAAATATATTTTAAACTTTTTATGATATTGGAAGTGATAGCTAAGTGTCTTCCAATATTTGGATTAATTTTATAACCTATATTTCATTCACAATTAAACATGCTTTATTCCCTGGTAGAAGTTTAAGCATACTAGAAGCTGCGAGTAATTTTAAGTCGGCCTGTAATGTTACCAACTTTAAAAAAAATTGATTTAAATAAGTTAAAACTACTTGCAAGTAACATAAACTGGGACTATGTATTTTCCTTTGATAATCCCATACCAGTTTGTGATTATATAATTAACTCATTAATATCGATTATCAAGCAATCTGAATTAATTACAGTTCCAAGCAAAAAATATAAAAAACTAAAACCCTGGATAAATTTGGCAATTATAACATCAATTAAAAAACGAGACAAAATGAAAAAAGAACTTAAAAATAATTTTTCCAATGAAAGACAAGCACAATACAAAAACTATCGAAATACTCTAAATAAAATAATAAAAACGGCTAAAAATAAATATTATAAAAATAAAATAAATAATAATTCACAAGACCTAAGAAAGCTTTATAAAATATTAAAAGATGCTACAGAAGGATACAAACCAAAAGAAATAATTAATAAATTGAATATAAATAACTCAATTATTACAGCTCCGGAAGAAATAGCAAAACAAAGTAAAAACTTCTTTACTAATATTGGAAAGAAAATGTCTGAAAAAATTCCTAACCCCACACAACCATTTAATTCAGTACCAAATTTACAATTTTCTATGTTTCTTAAACCTACAAATAGTAATGAGCTTATAAAATATATTAATAATTTAAAGAATCGTTGTTCAGCGGGGCCAGATGATATTTCTACCTCTATCATTAAGTTATTGCATACATTCCTAGCGGGCCCACTGCCACATGCTATTAACCTAATTTTTAAAAAAGGTGTAGTCCCTAGTATTTTAAAAGTCTCACATGTTACACCAATTTTTAAGAATGGCAACAAAGAAGACAACAAACTACCGATCTATAAGTGTCATATCAAATATAGCCAAAATATTTGAAAAGTGTCTTAACGAGAGATTGGTTAATTTTCTTACTGCCAATAATCTCTTATGACAAAATCAATTTAGTTTTATCCCGGGAGTAAGCACGAACGATGCATTATTTAATTAAACTAGCCATATAGCACAAATACTTGATGATGTAGATAAATGTTTGGTATTATTTCTGGATCTGGCTGAGGCATTCGACACGGTGTCGCATACCATACTCCTTCAAACATTGGAGTCACCCCACATGACTCTGTGTGGCTCTGTGTTGGATGTCTTTGCCAGCTACCTTTCTGGTCGAACGCAGCATGTAAAGATTGGAAGCGTTATTCGTGAGACGGAAACTATAACATGTGGAGTACCGCAGGGAACCGTCCTGGGTCCAACCCTTTTTAATATATATATTAATTCCTTGTGTGAACTAAACATACTAAACGCAAAAATTTTTGCATATGCAGATGACACCGCCATTATTTTTTGGGAAAACTCGTGGTATGATGCTAAAGAAAAACTTAAGGCCGGTTTTGAAGTTGTAGAAAATTATTTTGACACATTTAAACTATCACTTAACATAGACAAAACTTGCTATATGGCTTTTTCACTAACCGAAGCGAACCGTTCGGATTATAGTTCAATAGAAATAAACAACACAATAATCACAAATTAAAGAAACTAAGTTAATAAAATACCAGGGTATAGTAATTGATTCACACCTAAGATGGGATCAACATGTGCTATATTTGCGGAATAAAATAAGAAGTTTAATTCCAAAATTTTATATTTTGCATGAAATATTAAACAAAAAAACAACTATTATGACATACAAAGCATTTGTTGAACCATTAGTTGCCTATGGGATATTGGTGTGGGGCGGTATGTATTCTAGCAATCTAGAACAGCTAAGTACTAGTCAAAACTATATTCTTAAAGATATTTTTAAAAAAGCAAGACTGTTTTCAACCTCTCACCTGTACTCTACTGAAACCTGCAGTATTCGTGCACTGTACGTATTGTCTCTTTGTAAATTTACTTATTTAAAAGATTGGATTAAAACAAATTTTATACAACACAAACACAACACTAGGCAAAACATTAACAAACACCTAAAAATACCTTCATCAAAAAGAAATCTAAATCTCAGATTTGCCACCTATTTAGCACATAAATTTTACAACCTAATTCCACTAGATATCAGGAATTTAAAAAACAAAAAAACTTTTTAATAAAAATGTCAAACAATTCATTTGTAATAACTTAAGTCTTTTTTGAAGTTTCTCTAATACATCAATAAGTATGTAGTACGCTATTTTCGTGTAAGATAATTAAATTGTTTTGATATTTACATATTATATAGATTCCAATTTTGATCCGATTCGTTATACAATATTTATTTATTGCACACACAGGTATGCCTACCTAGGTGCAATTTAAACTTGTAAGAATTTATAATAATAATAATGTTTACTAGTATGTAAGTATTGATTTGTAAATTTCTTAAATAAAGAATGAATTAACACAATAAAATTAAAATGTTGCAAAGGAACTGGTATTGACCATAAAACTATTAAATCATTTCAGGAAAAAACATGGGAACAAATATTTCAAATATTCCAAAATTCAGGAGATAATTCCGAAGACCACTGGCGAAAATGGAATTTTTTATGAAATATTTTATTTTTTGATGAATCTTCGTTTTCATTACATAAGAAACACAATCCTTCAGTTTTTCGATATTAGTCTCTGAAAAATGATCATGGAAATTCCGTAAAATTTGAATATTTGAAATGGCATTATAGGGCCACTTTTATTGATTGTATTTTAAACGCCCAAACATGCCTTGATCTGCTGCAAAATGAAGTTCTTCCTGCCATTCAAATCTTCTTTCATTTAGATCTGCGATCGGTCTATTTTCAACAAGATGGCTGTCTTGCTCATAATGCGGTTATGATAAAAAAGAAATAAAATTCAAATAAATACTTTTCCTAACCATCTTGGCGGATTAAATTATTTCCTAGATCCCCAGATTTGTCACCAAAGGAACTTTTTTTGGGGTTAAGTTTGTTAGAATAACGCTTTAATTTTCATTATGCAATACGCAGCATAAACATTTAGAGATTACGATTCCATGTGGGTAGGACATAGATGAATATAAAGCCTGCATCAGAAAAATGTTTATAAAAACATAAAATTCAAACGCTTACTAACGTCGTTCTAAAAAATAACAACGTAAAATGTAAGTAGCAGAGCGCACGAAATGCATGCACGAGTGTTACCATATATCACCTTTTCGCACTTCTCTATGAGTAATGATCGATTCCCCAACCTGTATATATATATTGTACTATATCTGATATCACAACTATCAGCCACCCCAGCTCTACCCTTAAACGCATTAAGTAAAACAAATATCTAAGAGCTGAACTTGACATACCTCAAGAGGTCTATGTAAACTTATTTTATTGACCAAATTACCCTAAAACTTTCGTGCACTTATTGGGTAATGACAACAGGGGCGTAATAGAAAAGTGAAATGTGGCAGAGGTGGTGACAAAATTAATAGATTCTATTTTCAAACAAATTAGCCCTGATGATATCCATGTATTAAAATTGTTTATAGGCAACACTAACAGCTAAATCTAGCATTGTTGTAAAACGAATTAAATAATCTAAAAAATGTTAAATATAAATATATTTGTTTTACTGTGGTGGTAAATATTAGTGTTTATATATAGTTTAGCAAATTACGTAATGGTTTAAAACCAATAAAATGTTATATGTAAGAATAGCAATTAAGCTAAATATCATCTATTGCGCTAACTACAAAGCTTAACACTAAGCCAATACAATATTTTGGGGAGTTCGAACAAACTAACTTAACTATATGTAATCCTACGGGCAACTTTTAAACTTAATACAAACACATTAATCCCTGTTGTACAAGTATGTCACCGTAACAATAATTAAATAACCGTCAAAATTCCGTAGCACATCGCTTTCCGAAAATTGCTAAAACACTCTCGGATATACTCGACGACATAGTTGACTTGAAATATCCCGAACCCATCATACGTGCCGGAAAGTTATGCCGGTGCCAAAGTTTGTTCTCATGGGGTTTTGCCCGTTTTATGGGAGGTAAATCTCGCTTAGAACAATTTTGCCTCTCGGATGTTATAATAAATTTTCGTGCGCATATGCCAATGCAATTTTCGTTTCACCTCGTTAATACGTTTTAAAGGACTTGACATTTGAGCGAAATTGTTCAATACTCGTAAGGTAACATTTTAAGCACTTTTGAATTATTAAATGATGAGATTTTACTTTGAAGTTAGTTAAAACTGATAATATTCATAATTTTCAAAAATAATTTAATAACTTGAGCGAAAGTTGTCAAAGAATTTTTACAGGTCCTTGTAGTCCTCCAACAGATATAAATATTGTTGTATTTATTAATTGTATATAAATCATGTTATTTTAGGTTTAAAGTTGTTAAATGAATTGAAGCTCAATAGGTTCTATGAGTTTATCAATTATAAATTATTTCAATAATAATCTATTTTATTATATTAGAAAACCAATTCAAACAAACTACTGTGTTTTATTAGATTTAAATTAATATATTTCATATAAATTGGGTGTGTTTAGTCATTAAGTGACAGCTTCTATATTCTCTTTTTACCTTCAGAATTCAAGAGAAAGAATCTTTCTCTTCTGGAAACATAAAAAGCTTAAGAAAAGGTTAATCAATAATTCTAAAGAAATATCTATATTACTTTAACATCTACCAATATACCTTAATTCTATCTTAGCTAATGTTTCATATGATATTTGTATAGTTTACAATTCAAGAACACAGTCCAAGAACTTAAACGATGTACTTTTCTTATACTAACTATAAGACTGACATTTTACAAAACATGGGCTATATAAGCTTAATTTCGAGGAATCCAACTCAAAATATGTAAATCAGCAAAAATTTCAATCTAAAAATAATCATCAAAGAACATCTAAATTCCAAACGTTTTCCAAATGATATTACATCCACCTTTGGGTTCCATTGTAAATAAACTCAACGGAGTTGATATTTCTACAATTTTCCGAATAATTCGTAATGCTTCACAAGCACACTTTTTTTATTTTATGAACTCTTTATATATTTTACCCCTCTTATTATGATGCTATTAATCCCCGACCTACTTTCATGGTACCATGTATTCCTAGCCACTGGCATTTTAATTTATAATATCTTTATATATATTCTATGTGGTATAACACTGCATTTCATTTTTAAATAATGTATTTTACAAAAAATAGTGACCTTCTCGAGATGTAACACAGGTTTTAAAAACTGTTATTATTTACTCGTATTTCTAACTTTCGGAAAAATTGTTTTTATAAAAGATTATGAAAAGCCCCTTGAATAGGTTTGTAACTGAAATGCGTTAATTCCCGTTAGTATTTTATAAAGCTTTTGGTCGTTTTATTTACAATATTATTGACTAACTTTACCCTGCAGCATATTTTAATAAAAAAATCAAAAACTCGACGATTCGAATAGATGTCAAAAAATATCGACATTTAACATGAATCTATAAATTCTTTATTTAAAAATAAAGAAAAAAAATCTTTACATTTCATCTAATATCGCCAACAATTTCTGAATTCATTTTTCGTTTAAAGCCTTGAAACTTAATTTAACTATTAATTAAAAAGTAAAACTTTAATTGCAAAAACTAAAAACATTAATTTCTCAAAAATAAGTAGTTGTGGTATTTCTGATATTTTTTTAAAATTGCAAAATTCACCAATTTATAATTTAGCAGTATAGCGTAGGTCTCATTTTTATATTCATTTTTAATTCACCCTGCTTGTTTGCCAGTGCTGCTAAGAAGACTCTCTGCAAACATGTTTTCGACGAGGGACCCATTAACCTCAAAGTTGATGGAGCGTTATGGGTGAATATGCGGATTTATTGCGAATGTACACTGATCTAAGCCAAAAGCATGTTCATAAGAATGCAGCTTTTAGGGTTTAAGAGAAAAACTATAAAAAAACAAGAAGAAAATCGGCCATGATCAGGAGGTGCAAACTCCACAAGGATAAAATCCGAGAAATCAACGACTATCAATAAGCAACAACCAGCAACATTGCACACACAATTACACGCTACCGCCGGCCTCGCTTCCACAACCACGTTAGCCTCCAATATAACCGAGAGTCAAAAACTACGACGAGGGACAAAAATAAACAAAATTAACCTCAAAGTTTATGGAGCGTTTCTGGTTGAATATGCGGATTTACTGCGAATGTACACTGCCAAAAGCACGTTCATGAAAATGTAGCTATTAGGTTTTAAGAGTAAAACTGGAAAATAACGAGGAGAAAATCGGTCATGATTAGGAGGTGCAAACTCCACAAGTATCAAATTTGAGAAATCAACGACTATTAATAAGCAACAATCAGCAACATTGCACACAAAATTACACACTACCATCGGCCTCGCTTCCACAACCACGTCAGCCTCCAATATAACCGAGAGTCAAAAACTACGACGAGGGATAAATTAACCTCAAAGTTGATGGAGCGTTTATGGTTGAATATGCGGATTTACTGCGAATGTACACTGCCAAAAGTACGTTCATGAAAATGTAGCTATTAGGTTTTAAGAGTAAAACTGGAAAATAACGAGGAGAAAATCGGTCATGATTAGGAGGTGAAAACTCCACAAGTATTAAATTTGAGAAATCAACGACTATCAATAAGCAACATTGCACACAAAATTACACACTGCCGCCGCCCTCGCTTCCACAACCACGTCAGCCTCCAATATAACCGAGAGTCAAAAACTCCCTCATAAAATCCCTTTCTTGCAGCCGACGTAAAGAGAACGGTACCAGCCGCAGCCGTATAGTAATGGCGAGTTAAAAATCAAAACAAAACACTCATAATATTTCCATTGTTTCTCAAGACTCCCAAGGCCAAGAGGAGAACGATTGCCTGAAAAATCGCAAATTATGACAAAGAAAATGACCCAAAAAAGAAGAAAAGACTTGAAAACAGACATGAACCTATCGAAGGTGTAAAGAAAAACCAAAACATTCTTCAGGTCGCCCATTCAGTCTATTGGTTGTTCCTTTCTGGACTCAAAAATCAAAAATACTGACCCGTAAAACTATTTTGGAATTTTTAACTAGTTATCACTGTGACACAACCTAACCAAAGATGTAAATTAAGTCTAAGCAGTTCAGCTCAACAAAGCTTGGGGTACCTAAAAACCAGGTAGAGAGAATACTAGATACTGAATTATAGCTAGAAAGGAAGAAACCATTAACTAGGGTTAATAGCGAAAAAAATTTTTACTGTTTTTCATATAATTATGCAAAGTATTTTTAAGAAAGTATCAGAGTTAAAGATATTTCTTAACAAAGAATTGTTTAATATTGATTATAAATGAATATTGGTTAAATTCTAATTAATTTTCCTTAATAATGCTTGAATGTTATAAGGCGGCTTCATGACCAGGACGACTGAGCTTGAGGATGTGATGCATTCCTATGGGCTACATTTGACATATTTATATTCTTATTCCTATGGGCTACATTGACCCATAACTAGTGAGAGCATTTTTCGTTTGTATCTCACCTAAGGACCATTGTGATTACCTAAGGAACTGTGTACGAGCGCCGATCGACAATCTAAATCGTTATGCCTTACATAAATTACTCTTTCTTTTTCATTTAGAATAAAGTTGCCTAACTCGAAATCAACTTTTCCGTGCTTTACTAATTTTTCATAATTTTCTTGTAGAATAGAACATAGTTCATATGAGTCTTTTGGGCGTTTTAACAATTCCACAACTCCAGGGTGATCAAGCCTGTCGTTTAAAGAACTATTAAAATTGTTCTCATTCTCATCCGCATTATTTATATTTTTACTTTGTTATCTTGTTATGGCAAATATCGTATATTCGGCGATTTTCGACAGATTTCTTAATTTATTATAAGAAAGCTGTATAATGCAAGCGCGATAATGCATCAGCGGCTACAATACTTTTACCTTTAATATATCTTATTTCAAAGTCATATTTCTCTATAAGTAACCTAAACTTTGTAAGCCTACTAGAAGGATTAGCCACTCTAAACAGATAAACCAATGGACGATGATCGGTATAAATAATAAATTTCCTACCATACAAGTAACAAGAAAAATGTTTTATACCAAAGACTATTGCTAAGAGCTCTTTTTCAATTGTAGAATATTGTTTTTCTGCTTTATTTAATGCTCTACTCGCGTAAGCTATAGGCTTACAAATGCTACAGTCTTTAAACTGAAAGTATTATCTGGAGAAAAGTTCGGATGCTGCAAGACAGGAGGGTTAACCAGAGCATCTTTTAGTGCTATAAAATATTTTTGACGTTCATACGTCCACTTGAATGGGACATTTTTTCTCGACAACCAATTTAAAGGTACAGCAATTTCAGCAATTTTTTTAATATGTTTTCTATAACAATTAGCGAAAGTGACAAATCTTCTGGCTTCATTTGCATCCGTTGGTACTGGATAATGCTGGATAGCTTTTAATTTTTGAGGGTCAGGTAATACCCCTTTTGAAGACACTATATGGTCTAAGTACAGGAGCTCCTTCTTAAGAAAATCACATTTATTTGGGTTTAACTTTAGATTAACCTCACTCATCCTTTGGAGTACTTTTACCAAATTTATATTATGCTCACAAAAATTTTTTCCAAAGACAATAAGATTATCTAAATATACAAAACATCGATCATAATTTAAGCCGGACATTTCTATCGTCATTGCTCTGGAGAAACCGCTAGGGCTTATGTTTAAACCCATAGGAAAACGAGTTATTTGGTATTGTCCTTTACTGCCTACTGTAAATGCTGTGTATGGTTTACTAGCTTTATCTAGGTCTACTTGATGATAATTTTGTGAGAGATCTAAATGTGAAAAATAAGTTGCACCAGATAAGGAATCAAGAATATCAGCTATACAGGGTCAGGGCCAGTTCTCATCCTGTAACTGGGAATTACAACCTCGATAATCTATTACCACCCTAAAACTTTTGTTGCCATTATTGTCAACTTTTTTTGGAACTAGCAAGAGAGGTGAAGACCACTCAGATCTTGCTTCTTCAATAATACCATCCTGTAAAATTTTACTAATTTGTTTATCTATTTCTTCTTTTTGAGAGAAAGGTAACCGATACTGTTTTTTGTATACAGGAGAAGCATTTGGTTTTAAATAAATTTTTTGTTTATATATATTAGTGGTGGTTAACGGATCATTTTCTAAAAGGAATACGTCAGAATATTTAGCACATATCCTTTGTAAAGCAATTTTTTTTTCATTTAAATGATTTAAATTAGTTAATTCTAATAATTTTTCCACTCTACTAACGGAACAATTATCGCTATCTCCAAAATTACATAAATCATAATTTTCAAGTAAATCAATTTTTGGTTTAAAATTTTTTAAAGTAATATCCTAGTCGCTTACGTTAAGAAATTTTACCGGTATCATATTCGATGTTGCACTCGCTATAAAAATACCTTCACTTGCTTCATCTGCAAAAAAAACATAATCTTTATGGTTATTCTCGACATTAAAATATTTTATTATTTCAGTTCGTTTTGGAATTAAAGTCAACATCTCATGTTCACTTTGCATAGGTAATTTGATAATCTTATCACTGTAATAAAAAGAAAATACAAACTTTTTAAAATCTATAGTGGCAAAGAATTTAAAGAAAAGATCTAAACCTATGTCACTATGAATATTATTATCAAATGCATCAATTAGCAAAACTGTATGGCATACATTTGTATTATTTACATTTAAACATACGTTTGCTGAGCCTTGCAAAATAGGAGAACCAGAAATTCCATTTATTTTAATTCTTTCTGAATAATTAACGTTTTCAAATTTATCAATATGATTTTTAAAAATTACGCTAACACTGGCAGTGTATCTAGTAAAAGTTTTAAAAATTTACCGTGATAACCAACTGTTATATAATTTAGTAGTAACTTAAGTTTCTGATCTTCTATATTCCCCTTAGTCTCGAAAAAACAACTGATTTGTATTATTTAAATTTGTGTTTGTTATTTTACTAAATTGTGCCCTTGAATTTGTAGTATTAGAATTTTGCATAAAATATCCGCGCTGGCCATTATTGTGGCTTACACGGCTATTTCCTCGGTTAAGTCTATTATTGAAATTTGATCTATTAAAGTTGCGTGAATTAGAAATATGTCGATTTTGCCTATTGTTATAAAAATTGCTATTTGAATTGTTATTATTTGACCTGTTAACATACTTAAGCTTATTATTTTTGCAGATGATACTACCAACATAGTTAGGTGCCAGAGATCAAGTGGAATATATTGTGTATGAGACAATAGGTCAAATCTGCTTGATTAGCTTATTGCGAATCGGCTTAGCCTCAACACACCTAAGTCTCAAAACCTAAACTTCGTTTTTCACCAGGATACTCTCAACCTCTTACCGTGTGATCCATATGTTAAATTTCTTGGAGTCATATTAGACCCTGGCCTCACTTGGGAGGAACGTGTCTCACAGCTATGTAACCAGTTATCAAAAATAGTTTTTCTTATAAGGGCACTATTGAGAAAAGTATTTATTTTGATACTCATTAGCAGCCTACTATGGATATTTCATGTTTAATAATGTCCAACCAGTTTCCAATTTTTAAATCTCTAACTATAAAAAATCCCCTGAAAATAGAGCGTCTCTAATCTATGCACCTTAATATAATAATTAAAATATTCCCTGGCCAAATCGGTCCATATTTCAAAAAATAGTCAAAAATCTTTGAATATAATTTAGTTATCATATTGAGAACACTTGAGTGCTCACTAGTATCTAATTTTTAAATCTGTAACCATAAAAAATCCCCTGAAAATGGAAAGCGTCTGTAATTTATACATTTTATTACAATAATTAAAATACCCCCTGAACAAATCTGTCCATGTCTCAAAAAATAGTCAAAAGTGTCTTATCCTATCTTAAACTGGTAATATAGTGCTTACTCGAAAAGAAATTTTCAACTTTAAAGCTTGCGTGCATTTTTTGGCTGGACTTGATTACCTAGAGATCAGCAGCACTTTATTTCCTTAGGAATTTTTCTGACTGTCTTGCCTATGTAAAAGAGAATGTCTCAATTTACATTACACAGTGATTCACATGAAAACCTTACTCGGAACCGTAATAACTCTGACTATTTGGGTATTTTAATTAATTAAGTTTTCTAATTGTCTTTTAGAACATGTAGGATTGCTAGAGGGTAAAAAGTTTCTGTCATCGTCTATATCACTTAAGTGATCTATTTTAATATGTAATATGTACTTTAATGTGAGTCAACCCTAATGACAACTTATTACTTAAATATTTTTCTTAGTTGTGTGTTTTCTTGTTAACAGAATATCTTAGTATACTCAACTCTTTTACCATTATAAACATTGTATGTGTAAAATACTAATAAATGATTGATTGAAATTGCCTTGAGTCCTCTGGTGTAGGAGAATCCAAAATATAAGTATTTCTTCATAAGTTTTATTTATATTTTTATAACTAATTTTTATAGAAATCTCGATTAATTTAATAGTTTTGTTTTTTACTTTTTAGCTAATGCAAGGGACAAAACTTAGTATTTTGTCTCGATTTAGATTTATTATATATAAATATAATATCCTTAGATGTTATTTCATATAACACTTAAAACTTGTAATAACACTTAAACTGTGGCAATAGATTTCACTCAAAGTAGACATTAGACATGTAACAGCTTAAATATGTGAGTTTTTACATAAAATCTAGCACAACTGAAAACGATTGGAAAATAGAGTAGTATATTAGTAATAATATACATAGTAGTGTATCGAAAATCTTATGTAGAATGTCAATTGCTGGGTTTATATAGATAGAAGTGATAATACCGTATTATTGAATTTACTATCATTATTTCATTCCATTTTTATGTTCGACATTTTTTCATTATTTCCAATTATTGTATATTACTTTAATAGATAGTTAGTTTAATTAATTGCACTAAAGTGTAAAATGTTTTCGGAACTTTGTTCCTATTTATATTTTAGCTCACTTATACAGGAATCTTTTAAAAGACTCTCAAAAGAACTTTAAATAAAGTTTATTGCGCACATTTAAAAGTTGAATTTCAGTCAACTCTTTTGATATAACGGTATTACAGTTTTTTCTTTTAAATCGAAATAATTTCTTACACACACTTATCGCGTCCTAATGCAATACTTAGCAATCAGGATATTTGAAGAAAGAAGTAATAGAAAAAATTATTAAGTGAACATATAAGAACACTTGTTAATAAATTAATAATTATTTCAGGAAATTGTAAATTCCACCACATATACCCAAGCAATATTCAAAGAAGCACTTACCCTGAAATTCCTTTCTGGCTGCCGATACTGATGTTACAATATTGGCCACGTGGCCCATCACGCTGGCGAAAAGTAAAAGGCCGAAAAGAAGCTGAAAATGTACAAATCAGTATCCTTTATAATATAATTATTCGATTTAAATGATACCTGAAATATTACAAAAATATATTCCGGTTTGCTTCTAGGTCTCGGTAAGTCTCCTATGGTCGTTAATGCAAGAGTACACCAGTAATAACTTTGTAGGTAAGCCTTTACGTGATCAGTACCTAAAGTTTATGTGCTCGTTAAAAAATTATTACACTTATTACACAAGTTTTATTACCTTCACCAGATGTGTTTTCACTATAAACCCAGTTTTTGCTGCCAAAACCATCATTTTTTAAAACTAAATGAAACACGCAGCCATTCCAGTGAAAGACCACCAGAAGGGTATGAATAAGGTAGGAAGATCTTACAAAATTCGGATAGTTAGTGTGCCTTTCAGTTCGATCCATAAAAGCCCAGAATCTGTACAATTTAATCTACAAATAAATTATTTCATCAATAAGAGCTACAAATTTGAATCGTAGTTTCATACCAATCTAGACAGCCTAAGAATCGAATTGAAACCAATGGAAAGATATAAAAAATCCAGTGGTAGCAGGCATAAGCAGTCGATGTAAAATGTTGTTGAGTTCATATAATGTTGCCGTAATTTAACTGCGTCCGTTTGTAGGACACCGTCCTCCAAATAACCGGTACGAAAATGCACTAAAATGTCCATTAGATATAAAAAGTCCGCGAAATAGTCCAGACAAAACCACACTAATATCGTGTTAGCTAGAAAAAAAAGAAATTTATTGATTAAAAAAACTTTCAAATATTATACAGGGTGTTTCTTAACCTATACGCATAAACTTGGGAAATTATTGCTAACGATAAATAATGACTAATAGTGAAAAAAAATTTAAGTAAAATATTTATAGTTTCTGAGATAATTCTTTTTTTTTTCACAAAAATGTAATAACTTTATCAGGTGGAATTTTGTTTTCAAATTAAGAAGTAAACAAGTCCGGATGATGTTTATTATGCTTAGTAGTACCTACTTTGCTATCAGTTCATACAGTTGTGGTCGTATTTCGTTTTTTATTAAAATTATGCCGCATAATTTTTCAAATGAGGAACTAATAGACATGTTACTGGCATACGGGGAATCAAGACAAAACAGTGTGGCTGCAGCTAATCTTTATGCACAAAGGTTTCCTCCTAGGTATTATCCGTCGCGTGAAGCGTTTTTGCGTGTGGTTTAACAGGGTAGAAAAACTGGAAATTTGCGGCCGAGGCCAGGGCAACATGTGTGCCAGTGGTGGAGCCATTAGACCTAGGCGCATTTTAAATCTGGAGAATTTGATTTTAGATATCATCGAAGAGCATCCTGACATAAGCACTAGAACTGGATTATCACCAGTCACAGTTTGGCTAATTTTAAGGCATGAATTACTGTATCCATTTCACGTCCAAAGGGTACAAGCTTTACTTCCAAGGGATCATGCGCCTCGAGTAAACTTTTGCGAGTAGTTGTTACATCAGCAGCAGTTAAACCCAAACTTTACCAGGAACATTTTAGCTACGGATGAAGCAATTTTCACACGCAATGGTATTCACAATTTTCGCAACACGCATTTTTGGGCAGTTGAAAATCCGCATGCCATTCGGCGAACACACTTTCAACAACGATTTTCAGTAAATGTGTGGGCTGGAATTGTAAACGGAATACTTATTGGCCCTTTCATTTTGGATAATCGTCTAACTGGTGCTCTTTATTTACAATTCTTGCGACAAAATTTGCCGGTACTCCTTGAAGAAGTCCCTCTTCATAATAGGCAGAATTAGTGGTTTCTTCACCATGGTGCTCCACCACATTTTGTGCGACCAGTGCGACGGCATTTAGATCGAATATACCCCGAACGATGGATAGGCCGAGGTGGTCCAATTGGATGGCCTCCTCGATCACCCGACCTTAATCCGCTTGTCTTTTATTTTTGGGGCCACCTAAAATCTCTGGTGTATGTAACCGAAGTTGACAATGAACAAGAATTAAAAAATCGGATATTTGCTGCCGCCGAGAAAATTCGACTACAACCTGGATTAGCTTCTGTCTGCAACTCTTGGATTAGGCGTGCTCAATTATGTATTGAAAGTCATGGAAATAACTTCGAACAGTTACTATAATAGTTAAATAAACATTTATTTTGCAGAATTTACGTTTTTTTTTTTTAAATTTTAATTAATAAGTCGTTTATCTCCGTAACTAAAACTATTTTACTAAATTTTTTTTTCACTATTAGTCATTATTTGCCGTCAGCAATAATTTCCCAAGTTTATGCGTATAGGTTAACAAACACCCTGTATTACAAAATAGTAATTATAAACGCATTTTTAAATATTTAAATTTTATTTAAATAAAGGTCTTTTAATCATTGCCTACGTCTTAAAAAAGTATCTTAAATTTAAATAATTGTTTATTGGAAAAAGATACGCATTTGAAGAAAAAAAATAAAATATGGAAAAATTGTCCAGACTTTTAGCAGATATAATTTGTGCTTGTGTATTATATGACATTTTTTAAATATATCTGAAATTTAGATCAAGAATATAAGCCTATTAATGTTTTCACAATGAATTTCTATTTACGAAATTTTAGTGTTCTTCTTATAAACTCTTCATTAATCTACATTAACGAAACTTACAATTTAAAACACGTATATTTTAATTGTTTTTAATCTTATTATTTGTAGCCTAAAAATCATAATTGAGCCAGTTTCATCTTGAACATTTGAATTACTTTTCGATTTGTCTTGCTGCCAGATAATGTAGTGCCAGTCATATAATTATATCTTATTATATTAATTTTAATCCTGGCTTTGTGTACACTTTATCTATAATAGCCTCATGGAAACCAGAACTCGCTTGTCTATGATACTTTTCATGTTCCTACAAACTCAGAACATAAGCTCTAAAAGTAGTAATTTGATGACCAGCAGACATTTTCTTTAACTTAAATATTTTGAAATTCAATTGTGTCAATTTCCTTGGGCATCACAATAGAAAAACAGAATGCATAGTCCTTCATTGTGAATATCTAAATTGACTGTATTTAATCATCGATTTCTTAGAACATTGAAAGACTAAAATCAGAAAACAACAACCTTTTTTGTTGTTTATGTGGCCTTGGGTATTTTGATTACAAAAATTTTCACCGATTCTATGTTGTCAGGGTTACGTGCATTTCAAAAAGAGAAAATTTTCAGATATACAGGGTGTTTCACAACTATAGGATCAAACTTCTAAGGGTTGTTCAGTGCAACAGAAGAATCCATTTGAATATAGGAACTCATGTCCGGAAATGCGTCACTACGCCACTACGGCCCTAAGACGAGTTAAAATTTATAAAAAACATTAATTACCTAAATAGGATCTGCTGCATTTATTTTTAACTTTTGTACATGATACCATAACAACAATTGTTTAAAATCAACCCTTATCAATGTCAATTCTTAATGTCATGTTTAAACATTTTATAGCTTACAATTTTTAAACATTTATTGCTAATGGAAAATTTTACCAATCAAGAATTGGCGGTTATGCATTTACCATACGGAGCAACAAACTGCAATGCACGAGCAGCATCGCGGTTGTATCATGAACCTTATCCCGAACGACAGCATCCTGGATACAAAAACTTTATTGCGGTTCATCGGCGGCTCACTGAGACAGGCATGTTTAAGACCAAGATGCATGATACTGGTGTTGCTCGAACCGTAAGAACGGTCGAATTTGAAGAAGAGGTGCTTTAGCGAGTTGCCGATGAACCATCAAATAGCACATGTGACGTCGCTAAGAATATGAATACGAGTAACACTTCTGTCTGGCGAGTACTAGACGAGTAACAACTTCATCCTTACCACTTCCAGAAAGTTCAAGGTATGACTGCAGCCGATTATCATCCTAGAGTTTAATTTTGTCGATGGCTTCTGGATAACATCATTGCATAACCAAATTTTTTACGATATGTTTTGTGGACCGATGAAGCCTCTTTCACAAGGCACAATATTTTTAATAGTAGGAATAGCCATTTTTGGGACGAAGAAAATCCTTATGCAATTTTTCCAAGAAAACATCAGAATCGTTGGTCTGTCAACGTATGGGCAGGCATTTTTGATAATTATTTAATTGGGCCATACCTTCTACCGGAACAGTTAACAGGACCTATTTATCTGCGTTTCTTGGAGGAAGTTCCCGCAGAACTCCTTGAAAATGTTCCACTAAACGTTAGACAGCAAATGTGGTTTCAGCATGATGCAGCGCCGGCTCACTTTCCTGTACAAGTAAGCGAGTATTTGGCTCAGCGGTTTGGACACCGTTGGATTACCAGAGGTGGAGCAGTTTTTTGGCCTCCTTGGTCACCCGATTTAACGTCGCTCGATTTTTTCTTGTGGAGACATGTAAAGTCTTTAGTCTACGAAACTCCAGTAAAATCAGAGCTAGACTTAATTGAAAGAATAACAGCAGCATTTGAAATCATTCAAAACGAGGCTCAAATTTTTAGTGTAGTCGCCGCATGTGCGGCATTTAAATCGGTGTATTGAGGTTGGAGGAAGACATTTTGAATAATTGTTGTGATGGTATCATATACAATAGGTAAAAAAAAATGCATCAGATCCTATTTGGGTAATAATTATTTTTTCTAAATTTTAACGCGTCTTAAGGTCGTAGTGACGTAGTGACGCATTTCCGGACATGGGTTCCTATATTCAAATGGATTCTTCTGTTGCACTGAATAACCCCAAGAAGTTTGATCCCATAGTTCTGAAACACCCTCTAACGCTGAAAATTTTCTCTTTTCGAAATGCACGTAACCTTGACATCAGAGAATCGGTGAAAATTTTTGTAATCAAAATACCCAAGGCCACATAAACAACAAAAAAGGTTGTTGTTTTCTGATTTTAGTCTTTCAATGTTCTAAGAAATCGATGAAAAATTAATATAGTCAATTTAGATATTTATAATGACGGACTATGCATTCTATGCATTCTGTTTTTCTATTGTGATGCCCAAGGAAATTGACACAATTAAATTTCAAAATATTTTAACTTAATTTAAACGCGTCTTAGGGCCGTAATGGCGTAGTGACACATTTCCTGACATGGGTTCCTATACTCAAATGAAAACTACTGTTGCACTGAACAACCTCTAAAAGTTTGATCCTATAGATCTGAAACACCCTATATATTAACACATGTAATAATAATAATTTAATTTATTTGTCTTGGATTCTAAAATAAAAAGTAGAATTAGATATGCTGATAGATTTGCTCTATTCTAAGAGTAAAAATAACATCTTTCAACAAAAAAGAAAAATTTTTGTTCCTAGGAACGCTAGAAGTTCGAGACATGATGAAATATATACTGAAGTAATCAAACAAGTAGATCTGCAGCATTTAACACATATATTTAACAAACTACCAATGGATTGGCTTAGATCAAATTACCGCCAAACAATAATAGACCTTTAGACTTTAGAGACTACCAAAGAGCTTTAAAGTGCAAGCAAACATGATTTACTTCTAGCAAGACTACGAGATATTAAAGTCAGAAAACAAATATATTGGAACTATAAGACCAAGGTAAAGATTAACGGGACAGTATCAATCGAAACTTTCGAGAGAACCAAGGGAGTGCGACAGGGCTGTATTTTGTGTCCGATACTTTTTACCATCAATGTCGAGAGAATATTTTAGATTGCTCTTGAAAATTAACTCAGGGGTATCAAGGTTAATGAAACACCCATCAAGAATATCAGATACGCCAACGATACCGTGGTGTTTGTCTCGACTTTGGAGGATCTTCAGCATCAAATAAGATAAATAACATTCAAATAAGATAAACAACAGCGGCCGGAGGTACAGCCTGCATATTAACATCTACAAAGCCAAATGCATGATTGGTAGACGAATCCGAGAGGTTGTACGAGCTAGAGGCCGAGATTATCGAACAAGTTAAGAGAATTAGGTACCTCGGATTTGTTGTTAACAGCAAGTCGGACTGTGACGAGGCAATTAAAGCTCGAATTGGCAATGGCAAAACGACATCACATCGAGGACTTTAGGGTATCCTGCTAAAGCAAGATTTGCCCCTGGATGTCCGACTAAGACTTATAAAATGCTATGTGTGGCCTATAGAGAGACAACTCCAACTCCAAGACATAGTTAAAAACTGAAAAGGCGTCAGACCTGGAACACTTTCTGGGAGGGCCTTGCTATGCCATCTTGCAGTTGATCCTACATGGTAATATGAAAGGTAGAAGGAGACCTGGACAAAAATAGCACTAGTAGCTGCCAAACATCAGGAATTAGAGCAGAGTGCCAGATGTCGCCACCATGTTTCGTTGGGCAGGAGGCAACACCCTAACAATAATTTCAGGAATGTGCAGAAGATTCATAAAGTGCAGGATGCATATGGTACCGGAAGAAGAAGATACATGTTACCTCTACTTGAAATTCCCCAATCGCCCAATTATCATGCCACGTCATCAAATTTTAATATTTAATATTTTCATAATAATATTTTTTCGATAATCCATCGATGCTGTTTTCCTGTTCAATCCGGTATCTATCTAGATGTTTTTCCCACAATCAACGTCACAAGCTATAACTTTTTCATTTTTAAATATAAAATTTTCGAAGAAAATTTATTTTTAATAGTTATATATAGGACCGCTGATCAAATATAATTAAAAAAAGTACCCTCACAAATTAATCCCCTAAAAACCACCCCAATTTTTTTTAACGATTATTTCTTCTATGTTTAGAATGCATGTAAAATTATTATTTCAATTTTATTAAAAAATTATGTGTTAACTTTAACGTAAGGCACAGAATATCTTTTATTGATTTTCTTATTAGTTCACTCAAGCCTTTGTTAAAAACCTTAGCAAATCTTCAAGTTATTAGTATTTTATTTAGGTAATTCAAACAACTTAAAAAGAACAAAGTATTTGCCAATAACGCTCCAAAGACTATTGACACTAGTTGAAAATTATCACCCGCATAGCTTATTTTTGATTGTGTAAACAAATAATTTAACTTGTTCTTCAGTATAAAATATTTAGGTGTAAGGTATTTTCAAATGCTATAAAAAAATTGTATCGCCAAATACATGCATATTGGCCTTAGAACATTGAAAGGCCTTTCAATGTTCTAAGATATTGGCAATATCCGTTTTGGTATTCTGTTCTTTTAATTATTCAGTTTTGTTGCCTTTTTGTATATATCATAAACATTTTAGTTCAATAGTTTTCGCTGTTTAGTTTAACTACTGTTTTGCATAATGCTGCTAAGACTTTTTATTCCAAATGAATAAATATATCAATATGCTTCATATTTACAGGGAGTGTAGAAAAAATTGTCGTAAAGCAGAAATGGTTTATCGAGAACATTTTCCTAATCCCCCTACACTCTCATATGAGTCGCTTTCAAAAGTGAAGGATAAAATGCGTACCGAATCATTTCCAAATTTAAAACATTCCCATTATCAAATGGCAGCAAGAAATGAGGAAAATATTATATATGTGTTATAATATATAATGTAATATTATAATTGTAAGAAGTACTATTCAGCGAATTCTTCGACAACACCAATATCGCCCTTTTAAAATCCACCTAGTACAAGGACTCGACCTGACTGATTACCAACGAAGGTTAGAGTTTATTGCATCCCTTCGAGTTTTATTTCATAACAATCCCGAAGTTTTGTCACAAATCTGTTGGACTGATTAAAGTAGATTCCATAATAATGGGATAGTTTATAGATATAATGCACATTATTGGTCTGAAAACTTGTTTATGGAAACTTGTTTTCAAACTATAATTGGCATAAACGTATACGCCGGTATATTTAATGGACATTTTATTGGACCGTATTTTTAGGAAGGTACATTAAACAACTGCAGAGCGGTATTGAAATTTTCTTCAAAATTCACTCTGTGACATATAAGAAGACGTGTCTATTTTAGAGCGCAATTTAATAATTTGGCAAGAAGATGACGCTCCACCCCATAATGCCCTAATAATTACAGGTTATTTAGACAAAAAATGTTGTCAAAGGTGGATTAGAAATAGGATTCCTCTTAGGTGGCCAGCCCGCTGTCCAGATATGACCTCAATGGATTTTTTTTATTTGGGGTTATTTAAAGATAGGGGAAAGACGGGCAAGATGGGGTAGGCGGGCAAAACGGGGTGCCGTGATTATTTTTAGTACAGCCAGCTCCATCAATCCGAAAGTTCGTACAGCTTAGTTTAAGACCATGCCCGATCGATGGCAAAAAGCGGTGTCACTTCATAAGCTGCGTGAATATGGGTCAGTCGAGCGGTGTTTGTTTTAGAGGTGCAGGTATATTTTCGTCAATAATTTAATAAAAGGTAAGTGAACCATAATTGTAATTTATATTTAATTGTTATTCTGTATGAAAAATTATACACATTTAGGCATATTTCTGTGTAAAAATGTTTAGTAATTTTTTAATCGAGCAGGGCAAAAAATATACCGGCAAAACGATGTAGGGCAAAATGGGGTACTACCCCATTTTACCCGTCCAATATAAAACAATAATAATTATTATTATTTTCAGATGGTGTTTAAGTACCACCGGACACGGATACGGATGGTCCACGGACAGTATGCAGAATGATGTAATAGTAGTATTAAATGGCAAAATGGGGTACTACAGAGCATCTACCAGTTTTAATGTACCTTAATCTACATTAGAGCGCCACGTTAAAAAAGCTATGGAAAATCCCGGGTATGTTGTTACTAAATCTTTGGGACGATTTTAGGCAATATTCACTCCTGAACAGGAACAAGACCTTGCAAATTATTTAATGCCATGGAAAAAAGATTGTTTGGATTAACGATGACTGAATGCAGGCGTTTAGAATTTCAAGTAGCTGAGCTCAATGAACTTGATCATCCGTTTAATAAAGAACTTGCCACGGCTGGGATGGATTGGATGCAGAGTATCTTTCCGTCGACATCCAGAACTTTCAATCAGAACACCAGAAGCAACATCTGGAGCTCGAGCAATGGGGTTTAATAAAGTGGCTGTAGGTAATTTTTTTAACTTACTTATCGATATTGTTGATAAATATCAACTGACAGCCAATGATAAAAACTATAATGGGGACGAAATCGGAGTGTCAGTTAATCCAAATGTCTAAAATTATTGCCACTAAAGGGAAAAGACAAGTCGGAGGCTTGACGTCGGGGGAGTGGGGTGAGACCGTCACTGTTGAAATATGCTTTTCGGCTTCAGGAGCATACAAGTTTCCCATGTTTATATTTGGTAGAAAAAAAATTCAACAAGCTTTCATGGATGGAATTATTCTTGGAGGTTGGGTAGAGCTAAATGATAGTGGGTGGATAAATAAAAATTTATTCTTTATTTGGTTCAAAAAATTTGTTGAATTTACTAAGCCCTCAAAAGACCGATCAATTCTGCTTCTTTTGGATGGACATTCATCTTACACAAAAAACCTGGAAGTTATTAATTATGCCAGGGAACATGGAGTTATTTCGATCTGCTACCCTCCCCATTGCACCCATCGGCTACAAGCCCTAGATGTAGCTGTAATAAAACCAATAAGTACCTATTACGCTAAAGAAGTACGCAAATGGCTTAGAGCTAATCCTGGTCTTTACAACAAATAACTAAATTATTTTGTGTAGCTTACCTCAGAGCAGCTACACCGCTTACTGCCATGAATGGATTTTTAAAAACTGGAGTTTGGGCAGTTATAAGGATGCTTTCACTGATGCAGACTTTTTGCCTTCCGAAACAACAAATATTGAACAAAATGAAAAGTTACCACCTAAAAACAATAATAGTGAAACTATGAATGAAACACAACTATTGGAAATTAATTTAGTTAAAGAAAAAATTTTAGAATCAATTGATATTTGCAAACCAGGTACATCAAAAGATTCAGAGGTAAGCTTTAAGATTGTTAGTCAACTTGAGGGTATAATTCCAATCCCTAAAATAAAACAAATTGAGAAAAGAGTTTCTCGTAAAAGAGGAAAGACTGCTATTTTATCGTCTTCGCCTTACAAAAACGAGCTAGAGGAAGCTGAGCAAAAAAAGAATAAAAATTCTAAAGGGAAAACTCTTGTGAAGAACAACCTTGCACCATCACCAGAAAAGAAAAAAATTACTAAAACCTCCACTATTTTGAAAAATAATGACTCAAGTGACAGTGAAGTTAGTGATGCGGAGTGCCTCTACTATGGAGATTTTTACTCTTCGTCAACGGAAGGATGAATAGCATGCTCAATGTGTCACCACTGGGCCCTAACTCATGCGCAGGATTTGAAGACGAAGATGACGAAGCCGTTTTAGTTTGTGAGTTATGCAAGTAAGATCCAATCCCATTTTGCCTGACCGTGCGGGCAAAACTGGGCAATTAGCATTGTTTTGGTAAAATTACTGTAACAAAAAACAATATATTTTTTATGTTATTTTAAGCTCTTACTCTACTTCAATTCAAAACTTACTTTACTTCAATTAATACTAAAGTTATCTTTATTTGGAGACAAACTACTCCATTTTGCCCGCCTTTCCCCTATAGTAATTTTGGGTAGTGGTCCTATAACTATTAAAAATACATTTCCTTAAAAATTTTGATTCTTAAAAATAAAAAAGTTATAGCATGTGACGTCGATTGTGGGACACCCTGTATATACACCAAACTAATCTAGACTACAAAAGAAAAATATATTATATAGAATATCTAATAAATATATAATAAAGATTTTTCAAGTTTAATGAAGAATCAGTCGAGACAATAATTGTTTAAACACTCCTAGCAATAAGCCTTTTCTAAAATTGCTATTTACTTATATCTTGAAAAATACAAAAAATACCCGCATTAAGAGCATTAAAATTTTTACCTTGGGTAAAAGCTAATCTGCATTAAGCTTAAATTAAAATCCTGCTTACGGCAAGAGATTTATCCTCTGGCCTTAACTCATATATAGCACAAAATATATTTTTAATATTTTTTTAGAACAATTTAAACAATAACATAATAAAAAACCTGAGTGTTGAGCCTTTAACTCGGCTGGCTTGATTTTTTTTCTTAATTTTGACTTCAATTTCTTAGAATAATAACTTATAATAAATTTAAAGACAATTATTTGATCTAAGTAATTGTCTTTACGTTATAAAACTAAATGTTTTTATTTTATACCTACCTAAACTTGCCAAACACCAATAAAATAAATTAAAAACTATAACTCAAACTATTAATGTTTCAAAATGCCCACGCAATACTAAACCGACGGACAGATTCGAATACCCGCTCACCAAATCCTTTATTTCCTATTTCCCCGTTTACTTTTACGACCTACGGGGTAACGAACAATTTAAGTGCTCTTAAGAGCTCCCCTTTCTTTATTGAATGCGCTAATAGGCTCTAAGCTCTATTTTTGGTCTTAAACTATTTTAGCAGTGGCAGCACTACCACGTAAAGATAGTCAAACATAAAATTAGTAAAATTAATTAATCGGTACTTACAATCAATTTCCCTAAAAGCAAACCTATAAATGATCACCCAAAGGTTGTATAGGCATGCTAGGGATACTATCATTGACCAATAGTAACAAAGTCTACCAGCTGGATCAAACACGAAGGACCACCCTGTAGGACCTCCACGTAGACGACCGGAATAGGAATCTACACGACGAAAGCCGTATCTACTGCAAAACAAAAAAAATTATGTTAGCACAACACGGTTCTTATCTACGATTTCCTGGCATGTCGGTATGCCGACGCTGCAGATTCGGTTGTTTTATTAAAATGTATAGTCAGTTGGACCGCGATCAGTTTGACGGCAACATATTTTGTTAAATTTGTTAATTAATATACCAGTTTATTGAAAATAGTGTGTTTTTCTAGGTGAAAATAAATTAAATCTTACATCAGAAGTGGGATACCTTCTTTTTGTGCTAAAAATCGAAGGAAGAACCTTAGTTTTGGTGTAATTTTCAGACTAAAAAAAAAGTGAAAATCGCGATAGCACAAATCAGCACAAATACGTTTATTGAGTTTCGACCCAGATGACTCTCCTTTCAGCATTAATGAGTGGATGGATGATGTCACCCGAATAAAAACAGAACATGGGATATCAGACACTTTGATTGTGCTAAAAGCTGGGATGCTCTTCGGGGCCGTGCATCTCGTTTCTATAACACTGGAAACCTCTTGTGCGAGATCGGGCGTCATTACGCCATGATTTTGAAATTGCGTTCCCAGAACAAGGTACACCAGCTACCAGGGTACGCGTTTGCCTTTCTATTGTGAGTTCCGATTTTTTGTCGTTAGTAGAATACGGCAACGCGAAACTCGCGTCGACTAAGCGATTTTTTCCCAACTTTCCTTGGAATATTGTGCTAACATTTATTAAAAACATATCAAAATAAAGAGGAACTATAAAAGTATAATATTTTATAGTAATTTTTAAAGTTTCTCTGGATTTTTAAAATTTAGTATATATCCCAAAAAAAAGTAACTAAAGAGAAAACGCTAATAGAATCTCGAGAATTGTCTAAAAACTCGTTAAACTTCTCTGTTGTTTCGAAACTACACTTGTCACGCCTCGTCTGGCCTCCCCAGACCATGCACACGCTATAAATAAAACTTTTTCCTTTGTCTGATAGAGTGATAGAACTCAGTGTGGTGTTTATAGAACTACGGTAGTGTTTTCTTTTTAATAATAAACAAAAAGTTTTATCTGCTGCGTATATTTCCTTTAACTATTTTATTTATTACATCTCAATGTTTGTGTCCAATAAAAAACTTGGTTCAGGCGGTTATATTAATTTTTTTCAATCTTGGATCATTCTAGGGTACTTGTCATGTTTGTAGGGTAAACAGCTTTACGTGTCTAAATAAAAGTTTGTTACATATCAGGATTTTAAAGCTTTTAATAAAGCAAATTTCGTTAATTATTTTTCTATTTATTTGCTATTTAATATTTCTATAAATTTCATAGAAAAAAATGCGTTAAAAAGTCGTGAGCAAGAGGCATGCAATTATCCAAAACCACTTCCTAGTCGCAAACTCGATTTGTTTCAATAGAAGTCTTATAAAAATATTTGTGGTTCCAAAGGATTTTAATGGAAAAAATTGTGGATATTGAGGATAAATACATTAACCGATTTGTGGAGGTTTTAAGCTTCTACAACCGGCCTGAATAAATAAATAGATAGCTAGTAACCGATCCCAGGCTAGCCGATGGAATATTAATGGAAAACTGGAAATGTTTAACTCATATATTAGAGAAATATCTGTGCTGAACAGTTTGCGTATCTAAACCTAAATGTATTTAAATAACTGAAAATACATAGTCGTTAGTTAGTTGCACAAACAAAGCAAAAACAAAATTGCATCACGATTTTCAAACATATAAAACTTTACTTATTTTTTAATCAGTTCTTAAATATTATATAAAACGCTTTTTGAGTGAAGCCTGTAAAAATAATAATCTGAAAGTTTAGTAGATGCTATGAATATATGGCAAAATATTAGGAAATCAAATTTCTTAAGTTTGGAATAGTCATTTAAACATAAAAAAATCCATGCAGCCTTTGTTTTTTTATCAGTTATTAGCGGTTTATGGGGAAAACTTAACAACTTCTGAATTTAGTTTTTTTACGATTCACTACTTCTAAGATATTATTTATTTCCGAAATGAGCGTTGCCTCATATACAATCTGCGCGAGATCGGTGACGCTAATTAACTACATATAACGTTCGTAGATTATGAAATTGGCATAAAAAAGTAACGTTAACGTTTGACGAATTTCCACCTATTTGCGAAACTTTTTTAATTAAAAAAATATATAAATAATAATATTAATAATACTAGAAAGAAGAACTTAGAACAGAATTTCAAAAAAGGATAAGACGGTTGCTAAGTAGTAGACTTAATAGCAAAAATCTTTATAAGGCAATTAACACATACGCCTGTTTGATGTAATTACATAGAGTAGAACAGATATTACGAATTTACAAAGAAAAAAAGGAAAATGATAACCCTCCTCACTAGTATAAATACTACCATCCCAGAAGTGCGGTTAAGAGAAACGCTACGACGATGCGAGGGAAGAAGAAGATTTATCGATCTAGAAAAGCAATTGGACCAACAAATTAATAATTTAGGAAATTATTTTTTTAGAAAGTCTGTAGACTTATCTCTCCATGCACCTGTTTGCCAAATAGAGTTTACATCACTTAAACTGAAAAACGAAGAAAATGTAATAAACTATTAAACAGAAAATAACAAAATACACAACTGGAAACAGAAAACTCTGCACGGAAGACATATTAACGACCCCGTACAAGAACATATTGACAAATATGCGTCAAACTATTGGCTGATCTTAAGACAAATGTTTCCTGAAACAGAGGGTTCATTCTTACCCATCCAAGATCAAGTTATTCCAACGCGTAATTATCTAAAGTTCATGACAAGAGATCCAGCTATTGAAGTAGATATGGATGTCAAACATCTGAGACAATCCAGTACGTTGCAACAGGAGGAACAATAGTAATGCGGAATAGCAACAGCAGGTTGCCAAATATTTGCGCACACGTATTACAAAGAGATACGATGCAGTAGCAAAAACTATACAGCAAGAACTCGCTATAAGACTTCTTCTCTAAGGCTTCATCCTTCTGATATCTGAGATATCGGGGAAAAATGTATGATCCCCCCTTCTCCAGGGGAGAGTGCAATTGCCGTTTGGCATAAAATCTGTATAATAATAATAAGAAGAAAAATTCTAATAACTAGAAAAGTAAAACGAGTCGAAACAAACAGGCATACGCTGCAGCAGAGACTTGGCAAAATACCCTAACAACCCAAAACAACAAGCAAAAGCCACAGAAATCAAAACCGATCAATTAGCCACCTTGGCAAATACGAATCAAAACCAAAATAAACTGCGGAAAGATCGATTTCAACTCACCGAGTGCGCCAAGTCAGAATTATCCAAACACATAATAAACATCGAAGATAAACTATACGATAAGATAAACCATACGACAAGGTTTTTCAATAGCACACTAGGAAACAAACACGAAATTAAGAAAACACTATCTGAAGATGAAGTAAAAAGCTACTGGAAGAATATATGGGAAAAAGACACAATGCATAACACTAAAGCGGAATAGGTACAGGCAGGATATAAACGAACACCAACAGTGAAAATAATGGAATGGCCAGATATCACCCACATCGAACTAAAAAGCTGACCAAAGGAAAGACGTACTTTATCTCCAAAACTCAAAACGCTAGTCAAGCGAAAAACATAAGGTCAATAACTTATATGAATAACACCTCTAAACTGCTAACAAAGATTATAGCCGAAAGAATACAACATTACTTGTCGGAAAATAGCCTAATGCCGATTGAACAAAAAGGCTGTGTCAAAAACACAGTAAGGATTACCTTCTGATCAGTATGACCTTATACAAAAATAGCTAAGAGAATAGAAAGAATCTCTCTATAACGTTGATAGTTAATCCAATTAAATTAGCAAGAAGCATAAATAATATTTTAACTTAGCTATTAATACGATATGTTATGACTTATGAGGTCATATGCCTTGGAAAAATCTAGAAGGACGAGGGCCATAATAATCTTTCTATTAATGTTGATAGTTATATAACATCGAAAAGATCTGTTAGTACTGTTGTGGCACTGTCCTTAACTCTGAATCCAGACTGATGTGGAGGTAGGATATAGTTTGACAAACATATCACAAGGTTATTGCTAATAAGGGATACTCTACCCACTATTAATTTTATTTGTTTAGAAATAAGTATTATGTTAAAATATTTAGTAAAAAAATTTGGTTTGTCTACTTTTATACCTAGAGTATTTTGTATATTTAAATTAAATCTTTGGTTTTTGTTATATAGTTTATTACTTTACCGAAATATAGTCTTAAAAAATATTGTGACTCTCGGCATATTCAACTAAAACCTAATTTTTAAAAGTTTCTTTACTTTTGTCTGATTGTGTAGGTTGAGCAGAGCTGCATTGCCAAGATAAGAGAATCCCATTGGTTGATCTCAGAAGAAATGTTTCCCAAAACAGAGGGTTCACTCTTACCCATCCAAGATCAAGTTGTTCCAACGCGTAATTATCTAAAGTTCATGGCAAGAGATCCAGCTATTGAAGATCGTTGCACCAGGAGGAGCAATAGTAATGCACAATAGCAACAGGAGGTTGCCAAATATTTGCGCCCACGGATTACAAAGAGATACGGTGCGGTAACAAAAATTATACATCAAGAACTCGCTTTAAAACTAAAACTTCTGCATAATGAAAAGCATCCTTATTATAAGTATGTTCCAGAAAGGATTGTGGAAAATGCAAAGTTTAGACTTTGTTGACATCGTACTATTTTAACTGATCAAACTGTAAGTAATAACAGACCTGACTTAGTGAATAAGCAACACAAGATAACATCTCTTATCGAAGTGACTATTCCCAATACTAATAATAATATTAATATTAATAATACTTGTGTGGCAAAAGCCACAGAAACCAACATGGACTCACCCACCTTGGTAAAAACGGATCGAATTTCAACTCACCGAGTGCTCCAAGTCAGAATTACCAGAATACATAAAAAACACCGAAGATAAACTATGTGAAACAAAAAACCATACGACATGGTCCTACAACAGCATACTAGAGAACAAACACGAAATGGAGAAAAAACTCCATCTGAAGACGAAGTAAAAGGCTACTGGAAGAATATATGGGAAAAGGACACAATGCATAACACTAAAGCGCAATAGGTACAGGCAGCATATAAAAGAACACCATCAGTGTCAAAACCGTTGGAAGTTTCCCGATAGTGCCCATAGAAGCCGAGATATGGACCTCCAAAGTTTGGGATTTTTCATTTTTAGGGTATACCCCCCCGTATCGAATTTTTCACTAAAAATTGATTTTTTTTCCAATTTGAACTAACTATACCAGCGGCTTGTTCCCATCACCTACAACACGAAAACACCGGGTTATAATGAGTTTCGAGAAAAACTAAGGGAATTATAGCACTTTGAAAATGCGAAAAATCGATTTTCTTTAAACCCGAAAATAGCGATAGAAACCCCTATCAGCGGCTTATTCCCATCGCCTACATTACGAAAACACCGGATTATAACAAAATTCGACCAGAACAAGTGGAATTATAGCAGTTTAAAAATTCGTAAAAAAGTCAATTTTCGACCCCGTTTTTGAGCCCAAAAATGGGCCACAAAAATGCGAGATCTCAGCTAATATGGGAGCTACGACCTTGCGCATGGTCTCGTTGGATTCAGAAGGCCGAAACTAAGTCAAAACCGTTGGAATTTTCCCGATAGTGCCCATAGAAGCCGAGATATGGACCTCCAAAGTTAGGAATTTTTCATTTTTAGGGTATACCCCCCCGTATCGAATTTTTCACCAAAAATTGATTTTTTTCGAATTTGCACTAACTATACCAGCGGCTAGTTTCCATCACCTACAACACGAAAACACCGGGTTATAATGAGTTTCGAGAAAAACTAAGGGAATTATAGCACTTTGAAAATGCGAAAAATCGATTTTCTTTAAACCCGAAAATAGCTATAGAAACCCCTATCAGCGGCTTATTCCCATCACCTACATTACGAAAACACCGGATTATAACAAAATTTGGCCAGAACAAGTGGAATTATAGCACTTTGAAAATTCGTAAAAAAGTCCATTTTCGACCCCGTTTTTGAGCCCAAAAATGGGCCACAAAAATGCGAGATCTCAGCTAATATGGGAGCTACGACCTTGCGGATGGTCTCGTTGGATTCAGAAGGACGAAACTAAGTCAAAACCGTTGGAATTTTCCCGATAGTGCCTATAGAAGCCGAGATATGGACTTCCAAAGTTTGGGATTTTTCATTTTTAGGGTATACGTATCGAATTTTTCACCAAAAATTGATTTTTTTCGAATTTGAACTAACTATACCAGCGGCTAGTTCCCATCACCTACAACACGAAAACACCGGGTTATAGTGAGTTTCGAGAAAAACTAAGGGAATTATAGCACTTTGAAAATGCGAAAAATCGATTTTCTTTAAACCCGAAAATAGCTATAGAAACCCCTATCAGCGGCTTATTCCCATCACCTACATTACGAAAACACCGGATTATAACAAAATTTGGCCAGAACAAGTGGAATTATAGCACTTTGAAAATTCGTAAAAAAGTCCATTTTCGACCCCGTTTTTGAGCCCAAAAATGGGCCACAAAAATGCGAGATCTCAGCTAATATGGGAGCTACGACCTTGCGGATGGTCTCGTTAGATTCAGAAGGACGAAACTAAGTCAAAACCGTTGTAATTTTCCCGATAGTGCCTATAGAAGCCGAGATATGGACTTCCAAAGTTTGGAATATTTCATTTTTAGGGTATACCCCCCCGTATCGAATTTTTCACCAAAAATTGATTTTTTTCGAATTTGAACTAACTATACCAGCGGCTAGTTCCCATCACCTACAACACGAAAACACCGGGTTATAATGAGTTTCGAGAAAAACTAACGGAATTATCGCACTTTGAAAATGCGAAAAATCGATTTTCTTTAAACTCGAAAATAGCTATAGAAACCCCTATCAGCGGCTTACTCCCATCACCTACATTACGAAAACACCGGATTATAACAAAATTTGATCAGAACAAGTGGAATTATAGCACTTTGAAAATTCGTAAAAAAGTCCATTTTCGACACCGTTTTTGAGCCCAAAAATGGGCCACAAAAATGCGAGATCTCAGCTAATATGGGAGCTACGACCTTGCGGATGGTCTCGTTGGATTCAGAAGGACGAAACTAAGTCAAAACCGTTGGAATTTTCCCGATAGTGCCTATAGAAGCCGAGATATGGACTTCCAAAGCTTGGGATTTTTCATTTTTAGGGTATACCCCCCCGTATCGAATTTTTCACCAAAAATTGATTTTTTTCGAATTTGAACTAACTATACCAGCGGCTAGTTCCCATCACCTACAACACGAAAACACCGGGTTATAATGAGTTTCGAGAAAAACTAAGGGAATTATAGCACTTTGAAAATGCGAAAAATCGATTTTCTTTAAACCCGAAAATAGCTATAGAAACCCCTATCAGCGGCTTATTCCCATCACCTACATTACGAAAACACCGGATTATAACAAAATTTGGCCAGAACAAGTGGAATTATAGCACTTTGAAAATTCGTAAAAAAGTCCATTTTCGACCCCGTTTTTGAGCCCAAAAATAGGCCACAAAAATGCGAGATCTCAGCTAATATGGGAGCTACGACCTTGCGGATGGTCTCGTTGGATTCAGAAGGACGAAACTAAGTCAAAACCGTTGGAATTTTCCCGATAGTGCCTATAGAAGCCGAGATATGGACCTCCAAAGTTAGGAATTTTTCATTTTTAGGGTATACCCCCCCGTATCGAATTTTTCACCAAAAATTGATTTTTTTCGAATTTGCACTAACTATACCAGCGGCTAGTTCCCATCACCTACAACACGAAAACACCGGGTTATAATGAGTTTCGAGAAAAACTAAGGGAATTATAGCACTTTGAAAATGCGAAAAATCGATTTTCTTTAAACCCGAAAATAGCTATAGAAACCCCTATCAGCGGCTTATTCCCATCACCTACATTACGAAAACACCGGATTATAACAAAATTTGGCCAGAACAAGTGGAATTATAGCACTTTGAAAATTCGTAAAAAAGTCCATTTTCGACCCCGTTTTTGAGCCCAAAAATGGGCCACAAAAATGCGAGATCTCAGCTAATATGGGAGCTACGACCTTGCGGATGGTCTCGTTGGATTCAGAAGGACGAAACTAAGTCAAAACCGTTGGAATTTTCCCGATAGTGCCTATAGAAGCCGAGATATGGACCTCCAAAGTTAGGAATTTTTCATTTTTAGGGTATACCCCCCCGTATCGAATTTTTCACCAAAAATTGATTTTTTTCAAATTTGCACTAACTATACCAGCGGCTAGTTTCCATCACCTACAACACGAAAACACCGGGTTATAATGAGTTTCGAGAAAAACTAACGGAATTATAGCACTTTGAAAATGCGAAAAATCGATTTTCTTTAAACTCGAAAATAGCTATAGAAACCCCTATCAGCGGCTTATTCCCATCACCTACATTACGAAAACACCGGATTATAACAAAATTTGACCAGAACAAGTGGAATTATAGCACTTTGAAAATTCGTAAAAAAGTCCATTTTCGACCCCGTTTTTGAGCCCAAAAATGGATCACAAAAATGCGAGATCTCAGCTAATATGGGAGCTACGACCTTGCGGTTGGTCTCGTTGGATTCAGAAGGACGAAACTAAGTCAAAACCGTTGGAATTTTCCCGATAGTGCCTATAGAAGCCGAGATATGGACTTCCAAAGTTTGGGATTTTTCATTTTTAGGGTATACCCCCCCGTATCGAATTTTTCACCAAAAATTGATTTTTTTCGAATTTGAACTAACTATAACAGCGGCTTGTTCCCATCACCTACAACACGAAAACACCGGGTTATAATGAGTTTCGAGAAAAACTAAGGGAATTATAGCACTTTGAATATGCGAAAAATCGATTTTCTTTAAACTCAAAAATAGCTATAGAAACCCCTATCAGCGGCTTATTCCCATCACCTACATTACGAAAACACCGGATTATAACAAAATTTGACCAGAACAAGTGGAATTATAGCACTTTGAAAATTCGTAAAAAAGTCCATTTTCGACCCCGTTTTTGAGCCCAAAAATGGGCCACAAAAATGCGAGATCTCAGCTAATATGGCAGCTACGACCTTGCGGTTAGTCTCGTTGGATTCAGAAGGACGAAACTAAGTCAAAACCGTTGGAATTTTTTCGATAGTGCCCATAGAAGCCGAGATATGGACTTCCAAAGTTTGGGATTTTTCATTTTTAGGGTATACCCCCCCGTATCGAATTTTTCACCAAAAATTGATTTTTTTCGAATTTGAACTAACTATAACAGCGGCTTGTTCCCATCACCTACAACACGAAAACACCGGGTTATAATGAGTTTCGAGAAAAACTAAGGGAATTATAGCACTTTGAATATGCGAAAAATCGATTTTCTTTAAACTCAAAAATAGCTATAGAAACCCCTATCAGCGGCTTATTCCCATCACCTACATTACGAAAACACCGGATTATAACAAAATTTGACCAGAACAAGTGGAATTATAGCACTTTGAAAATTCGTAAAAAAGTCCATTTTCGACCCCGTTTTTGAGCCCAAAAATGGATCACAAAAATGCGAGATCTCAGCTAATATGGGAGCTACGACCTTGCGGTTGGTCTCGTTGGATTCAGAAGGACGAAACTAAGTCAAAACCGTTGGAATTTTCCCGATAGTGCCCATAGAAGCCGAGATATGGACTTCCAAAGTTTGGGATTTTTCATTTTTAGGGTATACCCCCCCGTATCGAATTTTTCACCAAAAATTGATTTTTTTCGAATTTGCACTAACTATACCAGCGGCTAGTTTCCATCACCTACAACACGAAAACACCGGGTTATAATGAGTTTCGAGAAAAACTAACGGAATTATAGCACTTTGAAAATGCGAAAAATCGATTTTCTTTAAACTCGAAAATAGCTATAGAAACCCCTATCAGCGGCTTATTCCCATCACCTACATTACGAAAACACCGGATTATAACAAAATTTGATCAGAACAAGTGGAATTATAGCACTTTGAAAATTCGTAAAAAAGTCCATTTTCGACCCCGTTTTTGAGCCCAAAAATGGGCCACAAAAATGCGAGATCTCAGCTAATATGGCAGCTACGACCTTGCGGTTAGTCTCGTTGGATTCAGAAGGACGAAACTAAGTCAAAACCGTTGGAATTTTTCCGATAGTGCCCATAGAAGCCGAGATATGGACTTCCAAAGTTTGGGATTTTTCATTTTTAGGGTATACCCCCCCGTATCGAATTTTTCACCAAAAATTGATTTTTTTCGAATTTGAACTAACTTTACCAGCGGCTAGTTCCCATCACCTACAACACGAAAACACCGGGTTATAATGAGTTTCGAGAAAAACTAAGGGAATTATAGCACTTTGAAAATGCGAAAAATCGATTTTCTTTAAACCCGAAAATAGCTATAGAAACCCCTATCAGCGGCTTATTCCCATCACCTACATTACGAAAACACCGGATTATAACAAAATTTGACCAGAACAAGTGGAATTATAGCACTTTGAAAATTCGTAAAAAAGTCCATTTTCGACCCCGTTTTTGAGCCCAAAAATGGGCCACAAAAATGCGAGATCTCAGCTAATATGGGAGCTACGACCTTGCGGATGGTCTCGTTGGATTCAGAAGGACGAAACTAAGTCAAAACAGTTGGAATTTTCCCGATAGTGCCTATAAAAGCCGAGATATGGACTTCCAAAGTTTGGGATTTTTCATTTTTAGGGTATACCCCCCCGTATCGAATTTTTCACCAAAAATTGATTTTTTTCGAATTTGAACTAACTATACCAGCGGCTAGTTCCCATCACCTACAACACGAAAACACCGGGTTATAATGAGTTTCGAGAAAAACTAAGGGAATTATAGCACTTTGAAAATGCGAAAAATCGATTTTCTATAAACCCGAAAATAGCTATAGAAACCCCTACAGCGGCTTATTCCCATCACCTACATTACGAAAACACCGGATTATAACAAAATTTGGCCAGAACAAGTGGAATTATAGCACTTTGAAAATTCGTAAAAAAGTCCATTTTCGACCCCGTTTTTGAGCCCAAAAATGGGCCACAAAAATGCGAGATCTCAGCTAATATGGGAGCTACGACCTTGCGGATGGTCTCGTTGGATTCAGAAGGACGAAACTAAGTCAAAACCGTTGGAATTTTCCCGATAGTGCCTATAGAAGCCGAGATATGGACCTCCAAAGTTAGGAATTTTTTATTTTTAGGGTATACCCCCCCGTATCGAATTTTTCACCAAAAATTGATTTTTTTCGAATTTGCACTAACTATACCAGCGGCTAGTTTCCATCACCTACAACACGAAAACACCGGGTTATAATGAGTTTCGAGAAAAACTAAGGGAATTATAGCACTTTGAATAAGCGAAAAATCGATTTTCTTTAAACTCAAAAATAGCTATAGAAACCCCTATCAGCGGCTTATTCCCATCACCTACATTACGAAAACACCGGATTATAACAAAATTTGACCAGAACAAGTGGAATTATAGCACTTTGAAAATTCGTAAAAAAGTCCATTTTCGACCCCGTTTTTCAGCCCAAAAATGGATCACAAAAATGCGAGATCTCAGCTAATATGGGAGCTACGACCTTGCGGTTGGTCTCGTTGGATTCAGAAGGACGAAACTAAGTCAAAACCGTTGGAATTTTCCCGATAGTGCCTATAGAAGCCGAGATATGGACTTCCAAAGTTTGGGATTTTTCATTTTTAGGGTATACCCCCCCGTATCGAATTTTTCACCAAAAATTGATTTTTTTCGAATTTGAACTAACTATAACAGCGGCTTGTTCCCATCACCTACAACACGAAAACACCGGGTTATAATGAGTTTCGAGAAAAACTAAGGGAATTATAGCACTTTGAATATGCGAAAAATCGATTTTCTTTAAACTCAAAAATAGCTATAGAAACCCCTATCAGCGGCTTATTCCCATCACCTACATTACGAAAACACCGGATTATAACAAAATTTGGCCAGAACAAGTAGAATTATAGCACTTTGAAAATTCGTAAAAAAGTCCATTTTCGACCCCGTTTTTGAGCCCAAAAATGGGCCACAAAAATGCGAGATCTCAGCTAATATGGGAGCTACGACCTTGCGGATGGTCTCGTTGAATTCAGAAGGACGAAACTAAGTCAAAACCGTTGGAATTTTCCCGATAGTGCCTATAGAAGCCGAGATATGGACCTCCAAAGTTAGGAATTTTTCATTTTTAGGGTATACCCCCCCGTATCGAATTTTTCACCAAAAATTGATTTTTTTCGAATTTGCACTAACTATACCAGCGGCTAGTTTCCATCACCTACAACACGAAAACACCGGGTTATAATGAGTTTCGAGAAAAACTAAGGGAATTATAGCACTTTGAAAATGCGAAAAATCGATTTTCTTTAAACCCGAAAATAGCTATAGAAACCCCTACAGCGGCTTATTCCCATCACCTACATTACGAAAACACCGGATTATAAAAAAATTTGGCCAGAACAAGTGGAATTATAGCACTTTGAAAAGTCGTAAAAAAGTCCATTTTCGACCCGGTTTTTGAGCCCAAAAATGGGCCACAAAAATGCGAGATCTCAGCTAATATGGGAGCTACGACCTTGCGGATGGTCTCGTTGGATTCAGAAGGACGAAACTAAGTCAAAACAGTTGGAATTTTCCCGATAGTGCCTATAAAAGCCGAGATATGGACTTCCAAAGTTTGGGATTTTTCATTTTTAGGGTATACCCCCCCGTATCGAATTTTTCACCAAAAATTGATTTTTTTCGAATTTGAACTAACTATACCAGCGGCTAGTTCCCATCACCTACAACACGAAAACACCGGGTTATAATGAGTTTCGAGAAAAACTAAGGGAATTATAGCACTTTGAAAATGCGAAAAATCGATTTTCTATAAACCCGAAAATAGCTATAGAAACCCCTACAGCGGCTTATTCCCATCACCTACATTACGAAAACACCGGATTATAACAAAATTTGATCAGAACAAGTGGAATTATAGCACTTTGAAAATTCGTAAAAAAGTCCATTTTCGACCCCGTTTTTGAGCCCAAAAATGGGCCACAAAAATGCGAGATCTCAGCTAATATGGCAGCTACGACCTTGCGGTTAGTCTCGTTGGATTCAGAAGGACGAAACTAAGTCAAAACCGTTGGAATTTTTCCGATAGTGCCCATAGAAGCCGAGATATGGACTTCCAAAGTTTGGGATTTTTCATTTTTAGGGTATACCCCCCCGTATCGAATTTTTCACCAAAAATTGATTTTTTTCGAATTTGAACTAACTTTACCAGCGGCTAGTTCCCATCACCTACAACACGAAAACACCGGGTTATAATGAGTTTCGAGAAAAACTAAGGGAATTATAGCACTTTGAAAATGCGAAAAATCGATTTTCTTTAAACCCGAAAATAGCTATAGAAACCCCTATCAGCGGCTTATTCCCATCACCTACATTACGAAAACACCGGATTATAACAAAATTTGACCAGAACAAGTGGAATTATAGCACTTTGAAAATTCGTAAAAAAGTCCATTTTCGACCCCGTTTTTGAGCCCAAAAATGGGCCACAAAAATGCGAGATCTCAGCTAATATGGGAGCTACGACCTTGCGGATGGTCTCGTTGGATTCAGAAGGACGAAACTAAGTCAAAACAGTTGGAATTTTCCCGATAGTGCCTATAAAAGCCGAGATATGGACTTCCAAAGTTTGGGATTTTTCATTTTTAGGGTATACCCCCCCGTATCGAATTTTTCACCAAAAATTGATTTTTTTCGAATTTGAACTAACTATACCAGCGGCTAGTTCCCATCACCTACAACACGAAAACACCGGGTTATAATGAGTTTCGAGAAAAACTAAGGGAATTATAGCACTTTGAAAATGCGAAAAATCGATTTTCTATAAACCCGAAAATAGCTATAGAAACCCCTACAGCGGCTTATTCCCATCACCTACATTACGAAAACACCGGATTATAACAAAATTTGGCCAGAACAAGTGGAATTATAGCACTTTGAAAGTTCGTAAAAAAGTCCATTTTCGACCCCGTTTTTGAGCCCAAAAATGGGCCACAAAAATGCGAGATCTCAGCTAATATGGGAGCTACGACCTTGCGGATGGTCTCGTTGGATTCAGAAGGACGAAACTAAGTCAAAACCGTTGGAATTTTCCCGATAGTGCCTATAGAAGCCGAGATATGGACCTCCAAAGTTAGGAATTTTTTATTTTTAGGGTATACCCCCCCGTATCGAATTTTTCACCAAAAATTGATTTTTTTCGAATTTGCACTAACAATACCAGCGGCTAGTTTCCATCACCTACAACACGAAAACACCGGGTTATAATGAGTTTCGAGAAAAACTAACGGAATTATAGCACTTTGAAAATGCGAAAAATCGATTTTCTTTAAACTCGAAAATAGCTATAGAAACCCCTATCAGCGGCTTATTCCCATCACCTACATTACGAAAACACCGGATTATAACAAAATTTGACCAGAACAAGTGGAATTATAGCACTTTGAAAATTCGTAAAAAAGTCCATTTTCGACCCCGTTTTTGAGCCCAAAAATGGATCACAAAAATGCGAGATCTCAGCTAATATGGGAGCTACGACCTTGCGGTTGGTCTCGTTGGATTCAGAAGGACGAAACTAAGTCAAAACCGTTGGAATTTTCCCGATAGTGCCTATAGAAGCCGAGATATGAACTTCCAAAGTTTGGGATTTTTCATTTTTAGGGTATACCCCCCCGTATCGAATTTTTCACCAAAAATTGATTTTTTTCGAATTTGAACTAACTATAACAGCGGCTTGTTCCCATCACCTACAACACGAAAACACCGGGTTATAATGAGTTTCGAGAAAAACTAAGGGAATTATAGCACTTTGAATAAGCGAAAAATCGATTTTCTTTAAACTCAAAAATAGCTATAGAAACCCCTATCAGCGGCTTATTTCCATCACCTACATTACGAAAACACCGGATTATAACAAAATTTGACCAGAACAAGTGGAATTATAGCACTTTGAAAATTCGTAAAAAAGTCCATTTTCGACCCCGTTTTTCAGCCCAAAAATGGATCACAAAAATGCGAGATCTCAGCTAATATGGGAGCTACGACCTTGCGGTTGGTCTCGTTGGATTCAGAAGGACGAAACTAAGTCAAAACCGTTGGAATTTTCCCGATAGTGCCTATAGAAGCCGAGATATGGACTTCCAAAGTTTGGGATTTTTCATTTTTAGGGTATACCCCCCCGTATCGAATTTTTCACCAAAAATTGATTTTTTTCGAATTTGAACTAACTATAACAGCGGCTTGTTCCCATCACCTACAACACGAAAACACCGGGTTATAATGAGTTTCGAGAAAAACTAAGGGAATTATAGCACTTTGAATATGCGAAAAATCGATTTTCTTTAAACTCAAAAATAGCTATAGAAACCCCTATCAGCGGCTTATTCCCATCACCTACATTACGAAAACACCGGATTATAACAAAATTTGGCCAGAACAAGTAGAATTATAGCACTTTGAAAATTCGTAAAAAAGTCCATTTTCGACCCCGTTTTTGAGCCCAAAAATGGGCCACAAAAATGCGAGATCTCAGCTAATATGGGAGCTACGACCTTGCGGATGGTCTCGTTGAATTCAGAAGGACGAAACTAAGTCAAAACCGTTGGAATTTTCCCGATAGTGCCTATAGAAGCCGAGATATGGACCTCCAAAGTTAGGAATTTTTCATTTTTAGGGTATACCCCCCCGTATCGAATTTTTCACCAAAAATTGATTTTTTTCGAATTTGCACTAACTATACCAGCGGCTAGTTTCCATCACCTACAACACGAAAACACCGGGTTATAATGAGTTTCGAGAAAAACTAACGGAATTTGAAAATGCGAAAAATCGATTTTCTTTAAACCCGAAAATAGCTATAGAAAACCCTATCAGCGGCTTATTCCCATCACCTACATTACGAAAACACTGGATTATAACAAAATTTGACCAGAACAAGTGGAATTATAGCACTTTGAAAATTCGTAAAAAAGTCCATTTTCGGCTCCGTTTTTGAGCCCAAAAATGGGTCACAAAAATGCGAGATCTCAGCTAATATGGGAGCTACGACCTTGCGGTTGGTCTCGTTGGATTCAGAAGGACGAAACTAAGTCAAAACCGTTGGAATTTTCCCGATAGTGCCTATAGAAGCCGAGATATGGACTTCCAAAGTTTGGGATTTTTCATTTTTAGAGTATACCCCCCCGTATCGAATTTTTCACTAAAAATTAATTTTTTTCGAATTTGAACTAACTATAACAGCGGCTTGTTCCCATCACCTACAACACGAAAACACCGGGTTATAATGAGTTTCGAGAAAAACTAAGGGAATTATAGCACTTTGAAAATGCGAAAAATCGATTTTCTTTAAACCCGAAAATAGCTATAGAAACCCCTACAGCGGCTTATTCCCATCACCTACATTACGAAAACACCGGATTATAACAAAATTTGACCAGAACAAGTGGAATTATAGCACTTTAAAAATTCGTAAAAAAGTCCATTTTCGACCCCGTTTTTGAGCCCAAAAATGGGTCACAAAAATGCGAGATCTCAGCTAATATGGGAGCTACGACCTTGCGGATGGTCTCGTTGGATTCAGAAGGACGCAACTAAGTCAAAACCGTTGGAATTTTCTCGATAGTGCCTATAGAAGCCGAGATACGGACTTCCAAAGTTTGGGATTTTTCATTTTTAGGGTATACCCCCCCGTATCGAATTTTTCACTAAAAATTAATTTTTTTCGAATTTGAACTAACTATAACAGCGGCTTGTTCCCATCACCTACAACACGAAAACACCGGGTTTTAATGAGTTTCGAGAAAAACTAAGGGAATTATAACACTTTGAAAATGCGAAAAATCGATTTTCTTTAAACCCGAAAATAGCTATAGAAACCCCTACAGCGGCTTATTCCCATCACCTACATTACGAAAACACCGGATTATAACAAAATTTGGCCAGAACAAGTGGAATTATAGCACTTTGAAAAGTCGTAAAAAAGTCCATTTTCGACCCCGTTTTTGAGCCCAAAAATGGGCCACAAAAATGCGAGATCTCAGCTAATATGGGAGCTACGACCTTGCGGATGGTCTCGTTGGATTCAGAAGGACGAAACTAAGTCAAAACAGTTGAAATTTTCCCGATAGTGCCTATAGAAGCCGAGATATGGACTTCCAAAGTTAGGAATTTTTCATTTTTAGGGTATACCCCCCCGTATCGAATTCTTCACCAAAAATTGATTTTTTTCGAATTTGAATTAACTATACCAGCGGCTAGTTTCCATCACCTACAACACGAAAACACCGGGTTATAATGAGTTTCGAGAAAAACTAAGGGAATTATAGCACTTTGAAAATGCGAAAAATCGATTTTCTTTAAACCCGAAAATAGCTATAGAAACCCCTACAGCGGCTTATTCCCATCACCTACATTACGAAAACACCGGATTATAACAAAATTTGACCAGAACAAGTGGAATTATAGCACTTTAAAAATTCGTAAAAAAGTCCATTTTCGACCCCGTTTTTGAGCCCAAAAATGGGTCACAAAAATGCGAGATCTCAGCTAATATGGGAGCTACGACCTTGCGGTTGGTCTCGTTGGATTCAGAAGGACGAAACTAAGTCAAAACCGTTGGAATTTTCCCGATAGTGCCTATAGAAGCCGAGATATGGACTTCCAAAGTTTGGGATTTTTCATTTTTAGGGTATACCCCCCCGTATCGAATTTTTCACTAAAAATTAATTTTTTTCGAATTTGAACTAACTATAACAGCGGCTTGTTCCCATCACCTACAACACGAAAATACCGGGTTATAATGAGTTTCGAGAAAAACTAAGGGAATTATAGCACTTTGAAAATGCGAAAAATCGATTTTCTTTAAACCCGAAAATAGCTATAGAAACCCCTACAGCGGCTTATTCCCATCACCTACATTACGAAAACACCGGATTATAACAAAATTTGACCAGAACAAGTGGAATTATAGCACTTTAAAAATTCGTAAAAAAGTCCATTTTCGACCCCGTTTTTGAGCCCAAAAATGGGTCACAAAAATGCGAGATCTCAGCTAATATGGGAGCTACGACCTTGCGGTTGGTCTCGTTGGATTCAGAAGGACGAAACTAAGTCAAAACCGTTGGAATTTTCCCGATAGTGCCTATAGAAGCCGAGATATGGACTTCCAAAGTTTGGGATTTTTCATTTTTAGGGTATACCCCCCCGTATCGAATTTTTCACTAAAAATTAATTTTTTTCGAATTTGAACTAACTATAACAGCGGCTTGTTCCCATCACCTACAACACGAAAACACCGGGTTATAATGAGTTTCGAGAAAAACTAAGGGAATTATAGCACTTTGAAAATGCGAAAAATCGATTTTCTTTAAACCCGAAAATAGCTATAGAAACCCCTACAGCTGCTTATTCCCATCACCTACATTACGAAAACACCGGATTATAACAAAATTTGACCAGAACAAGTGGAATTATAGCACTTTGAAAATTCGTAAAAAAGTCCATTTTCGACCCCGTTTTTGAGCCCAAAAATGGGCCACAAAAATGTGAGATCTCAGCTAATATGGGAGCTACGACCTTGCGGATAGTCTCGTTGGATTCAGAAGGACGAAACTAAGTCAAAACCGTTGGAATTTTCCCGATAGTGCCTATAGAAGCCGAGATATGGACCTCCAAAGTTAGGAATTTTTCATTTTTAGGGTATACCCCCCCGTATCGAATTCTTCACCAAAAATTGATTTTTTTCGAATTTGAATTAACTATACCAGCGGCTAGTTCCCATCACCTACAACACGAAAACACCGGGTTATAATGTGTTTCGAGAAAAACTAAGGGAATTATAGCACTTTGAAAATGCGAAAAATCGATTTTCTTTAAACCCGAAAATAGCTATAGAAAACCCTATCAGCGGCTTATTCCCATCACCTACATTACGAAAACACTGGATTATAACAAAATTTGACCAGAACAAGTGGAATTATAGCACTTTGAAAACTCGTAAAAAAGTCCATTTTCGACCCCGTTTTTGAGCCCAAAAATGGGTCACAAAAATGCGAGATCTCAGCTAATATGGGAGCTACGACCTTGCGGATGGTCTCGTTGGATTCAAAAGGACGAAACTAAGTCAAAACCGTTGGAATTTTCCCGATAGTGCCTATAGAAGCCGAGATATGGACTTCCAAAGTTTGGAATTTTTCATTTTTAGGGTATACCCCCCCGTATCGAATTTTTCACCAAAAATTGATTTTTTTCGAATTTGAACTAACTATACCAGCGGCTAGTTCCCATCACCTACAACACGAAAACACCGGGTTATAATGAGTTTCGAGAAAAACTAAGGGAATTATAGCACTTTGAAAATGCGAAAAATCGATTTTCTTTAAACCCGAAAATAGCTATAGAAACCCCTACAGCGGCTTATTCCCATCACCTACATTACGAAAACACCGGATTATAAAAAAATTTGGCCAGAACAAGTGGAATTATAGCACTTTGAAAAGTCGTAAAAAAGTCCATTTTCGACCCGGTTTTTGAGCCCAAAAATGGGCCACAAAAATGCGAGATCTCAGCTAATATGGGAGCTACGACCTTGCGGATGGTCTCGTTGGATTCAGAAGGACGCAACTAAGTCAAAACCGTTGGAATTTTCTCGATAGTGCCTATAGAAGCCGAGATACGGACTTCCAAAGTTTGGGATTTTTCATTTTTAGGGTATACCCCCCCGTATCGAATTTTTCACCAAAAATTGATTTTTTTCGAATTTGAACTAACTATACCAGCGGCTAGTTTCCATCACCTACAACACGAAAACACCGGGATATAATGAGTTTCGAGAAAAACTAAGGGAATTATAGCACTTTGAAAATGCGAAAAATCGATTTTCTTTAAACCCGAAAATAGCTATAGAAACCCCTACAGCGGCTTATTCCCATCACCTACATTACGAAAACACCGGATTATAACAAAATTTGGCCAGAACAAGTGGAATTATAGCTTTTTGAAAATTCGTAAAAAAGTCCATTTTCGACCCCGTTTTTGAGCCCAAAAATGGGCCACAAAAATGCGAGATCTCAGCTAATATGGGAGCTACGACCTTGCGGATGGTCTCGTTGGATTTAGAAGGACGCAACTAAGTCAAAACCGTTGGAATTTTCTCGATAGTGCCTATAGAAGCCGAGATACGGATTTCCAAAGTTTGGGATTTTTCATTTTTAGGGTATACCCCCCCGTATCGAATTTTTCACTAAAAATTAATTTTTTTCGAATTTGAACTAACTATAACAGCGGCTTGTTCCCATCACCTACAACACGAAAACACCGGGTTATAATGAGTTTCGAGAAAAACTAAGGGAATTATAGCACTTTGAAAATGCGAAAAATCGATTTTCTTTAAACCCGAAAATAGCTATAGAAACCCCTACAGCGGCTTATTCCCATCACCTACATTACGAAAACACCGGATTATAACAAAATTTGGCCAGAACAAGTGGAATTATAGCACTTTGAAAAGTCGTAAAAAAGTCCATTTTCGACCCCGTTTTTGAGCCCAAAAATGGGCCACAAAAATGCGAGATCTCAGCTAATATGGGAGCTACGACCTTGCGGATGGTCTCGTTAGATTCAGAAGGACGAAACTAAGTCAAAACCGTTGGAATTTTCCCGATAGTGCCTATAGAAGCCGAGATATGGACCTCCAAAGTTAGGAATTTTTCATTTTTAGGGTATACCCCCCCGTATCGAATTCTTCACCAAAAATTGATTTTTTTCGAATTTGAATTAACTATACCAGCGGCTAGTTCCCATCACCTACAACACGAAAACACCGGGTTATAATGAGTTTCGAGAAAAACTAAGGGAATTATAGCACTTTGAAAATGCGAAAAATCGATTTTCTTTAAACCCGAAAATAGCTATAGAAAACCCTATCAGCGGCTTATTCCCATCACCTACATTACGAAAACACTGGATTATAACAAAATTTGACCAGAACAAGTGGAATTATAGCACTTTGAAAATTCGTAAAAAAGTCCATTTTCGACCCCCGTTTTTGAGCCCAAAAATGGGTCACAAAAATGCGAGATCTCAGCTAATATGGGAGCTACGACCTTGCGGATGGTCTCGTTGGATTCAGAAGGACGAAACTAAGTCAAAACAGTTCGAATTTTTCCGATAGTGCCTATAGAAGCCGAGATATGGACTTCCAAAGTTTGGGATTTTTCATTTTTAGGGTATACCCCCCCGTATCGAATTTTTCACCAAAAATTGATTTTTTTCGAATTTGAACTAACTATACCAGCGGCTAGTTCCCATCACCTACAACACGAAAACACCGGGTTATAATGAGTTTCGAGAAAAACTAAGGGAATTATAGCACTTTGAAAATGCGAAAAATCGATTTTCTTTAAACCCGAAAATAGCTGTAGAAACCCCTATCAGCGGCTTATTCCCATCACCTACATTACGAAAACACCGGATTATAAAAAAATTTGGCCAGAACAAGTGGAATTATAGCACTTTGAAAAGTCGTAAAAAAGTCCATTTTCGACCCGGTTTTTGAGCCCAAAAATGGGCCACAAAAATGCGAGATCTCAGCTAATATGGGAGCTACGACCTTGCGGATGGTCTCGTTGGATTCAGAAGGACGCAACTAAGTCAAAACCGTTGGAATTTTCTCGATAGTGCCTATAGAAGCCGAGATACGGACTTCCAAAGTTTGGGATTTTTCATTTTTAGGGTATACCCCCCCGTATCGAATTTTTCACCAAAAATTGATTTTTTTCGAATTTGAACTAACTATACCAGCGGCTAGTTTCCATCACCTACAACACGAAAACACCGAGTTATAATGAGTTTCGAGAAAAACTAAGGGAATTATAGCACTTTGAAAATGCGAAAAATCGATTTTCTTTAAACCCGAAAATAGCTATAGAAACCCCTACAGCGGCTTATTCCCATCACCTACATTACGAAAACACCGGATTATAACAAAATTTGACCAGAACAAGTGGAATTATAGCACTTTGAAAATTCGTAAAAAAGTCCATTTTCGACCCCGTTTTTGAGCCCAAAAATGGGTCACAAAAATGCGAGATCTCAGCTAATATGGGAGCTACGACCTTGCGGTTGGTCTCGTTGGATTCAGAAGGATGAAACTAAGTAAAAACCGTTGGAATTTTCCCGATAGTGCCTATAGAAGCCGAGATATGGACTTCCAAAGTTTGGGATTTTTCATTTTTAGGGTATACCCCCCCGTATCGAATTTTTCACCAAAAATTGATTTTTTTCGAATTTGAACTAACTATAACAGCGGCTTGTTCCCATCACCTACAACACGAAAACACCGGGTTATAATGAGTTTCGAGAAAAACTAAGGGAATTATAGCACTTTGAAAATGCGAAAAATCGATTTTCTTTAAACACGAAAATAGCTATAGAAACCCCTATCAGCGGCTTATTCCCATCACCTACATTACGAAAACACCGGATTATAACAAAATTTGGCCAGAACAAGTGGAATTATAGCTTTTTGAAAATTCGTAAAAAAGTCCATTTTCGACCCCGTTTTTGAGCCCAAAAATGGGCCACAAAAATGCGAGATCTCAGCTAATATGGGAGCTACGACCTTGCGGATGGTCTCGTTGGATTCACAAGGACGAAACTAAGTCAAAACCGTTGAAATTTTCCCGATAGTGCCTATAGAAGCCGAGATATGGACCTCCAAAGTTAGGAATTTTTCATTTTTAGGGTATACCCCCCCGTATCGAATTTTTCACCAAAAATTGATTTTTTTCGAATTTGCACTAACTATACCAGCGGCTAGTTTCCATCACCTACAACACGAAAACACCGGGTTATAATGAGTTTCGAGAAAAACTAAGGGAATTATAGCACTTTGAAAATGCGAAAAATCGATTTTCTTTAAACCCGAAAATAGCTATAGAAACCCCTACAGCGGCTTATTCCCATCACCTAAATTACGAAAACACCGGATTATAAAAAAATTTGGCCAGAACAAGTGGAATTATAGCACTTTGAAAAGTCGTAAAAAAGTCCATTTTCGACCCCGTTTTTGAGCCCAAAAATGGGCCACAAAAATGCGAGATCTCAGCTAATATGGGAGCTACGACCTTGCGGATGGTCTCGTTGGATTCAGAAGGACGAAACTAAGTCAAAACAGTTGGAATTTTCCCGATAGTGCCTATAGAAGCCGAGATATGGACCTCCAAAGTTTGGAATTTTTCATTTTTAGGGTATACCCCCCCGTATCGAATTTTTCACCAAAAATTGATTTTTTTCGAATTTGAACTAACTATACCAGCGGCTAGTTCCCATCACCTACAACACGAAAACACCAAGTTATAATGAGTTTCGAGAAAAACTAAGGGAATTATAGCACTTTGAAAATGCGAAAAATCGATTTTCTTTAAACCCGAAAATAGCTATAGAAACCCCTACAGCGGCTTATTCCCATCACCTAAATTACGAAAACACCGGATTATAAAAAAATTTGGCCAGAACAAGTGGAATTATAGCACTTTGAAAAGTCGTAAAAAAGTCCATTTTCGACCCCGTTTTTGAGCCCAAAAATGGGCCACAAAAATGCGAGATCTCAGCTAATATGGGAGCTACGACCTTGCGGTTGGTCTCGTTGGATTCAGAAGGACGCAACTAAGTCAAAACCGTTGGAATTTTCTCGATAGTGCCTATAGAAGCCGAGATACGGACTTCCAAAGTTTGGGATTTTTCATTTTTAGGGTATACCCCCCCGTATCGAATTTTTCACCAAAATTGATTTTTTTCGAATTTGAACTAACTATACCAGTGGCTAGTTTCCATCACCTACAACACGAAAACACCGGGTTATAATGAGTTTCGAGAAAAACTAAGAGAATTATAGCACTTTGAAAATGCGAAAAATCGATTTTCTTTAAACCCGAAAATAGCTATAGAAACCCCTACAGCGGCTTATTCCCATCACCTACATTACGAAAACACCGGATTATAACAAAATTTGACCAGAACAAGTGGAATTATAGCACTTTGAAAATTCGTAAAAAAGTCCATTTTCGACCCCGTTTTTGAGCCCAAAAATGGGTCACAAAAATGCGAGATCTCAGCTAATATGGGAGCTACGACCTTGCGGTTGGTCTCGTTGGATTCAGAAGGACGAAACTAAGTCAAAACCGTTGGAATTTTCCGATAGTGCCTATAGAAGCCGAGATATGGACCTCCAAAGTTAGGAATTTTTCATTTTTAGGGTATACCCCCCCGTATCGAATTCTTCACCAAAAATTGATTTTTTTCGAATTTGAATTAACTATACCAGCGGCTAGTTCCCATCACCTACAACACGAAAACACCGGGTTATAATGAGTTTCGAGAAAAACTAAGGGAATTATAGCACTTTGAAAATGCGAAAAATCGATTTTCTTTAAACCCGAAAATAGCTATAGAAAACCCTATCAGCGGCTTATTCCCATCACCTACATTACGAAAACACTGGATTATAACAAAATTTGACCAGAACAAGTGGAATTATAGCACTTTGAAAATTCGTAAAAAAGTCCATTTTCGACCCCGTTTTTGAGCCCAAAAATGGGTCACAAAAATGCGAGATCTCAGCTAATATGGGAGCTACGACCTTGCGGATGGTCTCGTTGGATTCAGAAGGACGAAACTAAGTCAAAACAGTTGGAATTTTCCCGATAGTGCCTATAGAAGCCGAGATATGGACTTCCAAAGTTTGGGATTTTTCATTTTTAGGGTATGCCCCCCCGTATCGAATTTTTCACCAAAAATTGATTTTTTTCGAATTTGAACTAACTATACCAGCGGCTAGTTCCCATCACCTACAACACGAAAACACCGGGTTATAATGAGTTTCGAGAAAAACTAAGGGAATTATAGCACTTTGAAAATGCGAAAAATCGATTTTCTTTAAACCCGAAAATAGCTATAGAAACCCCTATCAGCGGCTTATTCCCATCACTTACATTACGAAAACACTGGATTATAACAAAATTTGACCAGAACAAGTGGAATTATAGCACTTTGAAAAGTCGTAAAAAAGTCCATTTTCGACCCCGTTTTTGAGCCCAAAAATGGGCCACAAAAATGCGAGATCTCAGCTAATATGGGAGCTACGACCTTGCGGATGGTCTCGTTGGATTCAGAAGGACGCAACTAAGTCAAAACCGTTGGAATTTTCTCGATAGTGCCTATAGAAGCCGAGATACGGACTTCCAAAGTTTGGGATTTTTCATTTTTAGGGTATACCCCCCCGTATCGAATTTTTCACCAAAAATTGATTTTTTTCGAATTTGAACTAACGATACCAGTGGCTAGTTTCCATCACCTACAACACGAAAACACCGGGTTATAATGAGTTTCGAGAAAAACTAAGAGAATTATAGCACTTTGAAAATGCGAAAAATCGATTTTCTTTAAACCCGAAAATAGCTATAGAAACCCCTACAGCGGCTTATTCCCATCACCTACATTACGAAAACACCGGATTATAACAAAATTTGACCAGAACAAGTGGAATTATAGCACTTTGAAAATTCGTAAAAAAGTCCATTTTCGACCCCGTTTTTGAGCCCAAAAATGGGTCACAAAAATGCGAGATCTCAGCTAATATGGGAGCTACGACCTTGCGGTTGGTCTCGTTGGATTCAGAAGGACGAAACTAAGTCAAAACCGTTGGAATTTTCCCGATAGTGCCTATAGAAGCCGAGATATGGACCTCCAAAGTTAGGAATTTTTCATTTTTAGGGTATACCCCCCCGTATCGAATTTTTCACCAAAAATTGATTTTTTTCGAATTTGCACTAACTATACCAGCGGCTAGTTTCCATCACCTACAACACGAAAACACCGGGTTATAATGAGTTTCGAGAAAAACTAAGGGAATTATAGCACTTTGAAAATGCGAAAAATCGATTTTCTTTAAACCCGAAAATAGCTATAGAAAACCCTATCAGCGGCTTATTCCCATCACCTACATTACGAAAACACTGGATTATAACAAAATTTGACCAGAACAAGTGGAATTATAGCACTTTGAAAATTCGTAAAAAAGTCCATTTTCGACCCCGTTTTTGAGCCCAAAAATGGGTCACAAAAATGCGAGATCTCAGCTAATATGGGAGCTACGACCTTGCGGATGGTCTCGTTGGATTCAGAAGGACGAAACTAAGTCAAAACAGTTGGAATTTTCCCGATAGTGCCTATAGAAGCCGAGATATGGACCTCCAAAGTTAGGAATTTTTCATTTTTAGGGTATACCCCCCCGTATCGAATTTTTCACCAAAAATTGATTTTTTTCGAATTTGCACTAACTATACCAGCGGCTAGTTTCCATCACCTACAACACGAAAACACCGGGTTATAATGAGTTTCGAGAAAAACTAAGGGAATTATAGCACTTTGAAAATGCGAAAAATCGATTTTCTTTAAACCCGAAAATAGCTATAGAAAACCCTATCAGCGGCTTATTCCCATCACCTACATTACGAAAACACTGGATTATAACAAAATTTGACCAGAACAAGTGGAATTATAGCACTTTGAAAATTCGTAAAAAAGTCCATTTTCGACCCCGTTTTTGAGCCCAAAAAAGGGTCACAAAAATGCGAGATCTCAGCTAATATGGGAGCTACGACCTTGCGGATGGTCTCGTTGGATTCAGAAGGACGAAACTAAGTCAAAACAGTTGGAATTTTCCCGATAGTGCCTATAGAAGCCGAGATATGGACTTCCAAAGTTTGGGATTTTTCATTTTTAGGGTATACCCCCCCGTATCGAATTTTTCACCAAAAATTGATTTTTTTCGAATTTGAAATAACTATACCAGCGGCTAGTTTCCATCACCTACAACACGAAAACACCGGGTTATAATGAGTTTCGAGATAAACTAAGGGAATTATAGCACTTTGAAAATGCGAAAAATCGATTTTCTTTAAACCCGAAAACAGCTATAGAAACCCCTATCAGCGGCTTATTCCCATCACCTACATTACGAAAACACCGGATTATAACAAAATTTGGCCAGAACAAGTGGAATTATAGCACTTTGAAAAGTCGTAAAAAAGTCCATTTTCGACCCCGTTTTTGAGCCCAAAAATGGGCCACAAAAATGCGAGATCTCAGCTAATATGGGAGCTACGACCTTGCGGATGGTCTCGTTGGATTCAGAAGGACGCAACTAAGTCAAAACCGTTGGAATTTTCTCGATAGTGCCTATAGAAGCCGAGATACGGACTTCCAAAGTTTGGGATTTTTCATTTTTAGGGTATACCCCCCCGTATCGAATTTTTCACCAAAAATTGATTTTTTTCGAATTTGAACTAACGATACCAGTGGCTAGTTTCCATCACCTACAACACGAAAACACCGGGTTATAATGAGTTTCGAGAAAAACTAAGAGAATTATAGCACTTTGAAAATGCGAAAAATCGATTTTCTTTAAACCCGAAAATAGCTATAGAAACCCCTACAGCGGCTTATTCCCATCACCTACATTACGAAAACACCGGATTATAACAAAATTTGACCAGAACAAGTGGAATTATAGCACTTTGAAAATTCGTAAAAAAGTCCATTTTCGACCCCGTTTTTGAGCCCAAAAATGGGTCACAAAAATGCGAGATCTCAGCTAATATGGGAGCTACGACCTTGCGGTTGGTCTCGTTGGATTCAGAAGGACGAAACTAAGTCAAAACCGTTGGAATTTTCCCGATAGTGCCTATAGAAGCCGAGATATGGACCTCCAAAGTTAGGAATTTTTCATTTTTAGGGTATACCCCCCCGTATCGAATTCTTCACCAAAAATTGATTTTTTTCGAATTTGAATTAACTATACCAGCGGCTAGTTTCCATCACCTACAACACGAAAACACCGGGTTATAATGAGTTTCGAGAAAAACTAAGGGAATTATAGCACTTTGAAAATGCGAAAAATCGATTTTCTTTAAACCCGAAAATAGCTATAGAAACCCCTATCAGCGGCTTATTCCCATCACCTACATTACGAAAACACTGGATTATAACAAAATTTGACCAGAACAAGTGGAATTATAGCACTTTGAAAATTCGTAAAAAAGTCCATTTTCGACCCCGTTTTTGAGCCCAAAAATGGGTCACAAAAATGCGAGATCTCAGCTAATATGGGAGCTACGACCTTGCGGATGGTCTCGTTGGATTCAGAAGGACGAAACTAAGTCAAAACAGTTGGAATTTTCCCGATAGTGCCTATAGAAGCCGAGATATGGACCTCCAAAGTTAGGAATTTTTCATTTTTAGGGTATACCCCCCCGTATCGAATTTTTCACCAAAAATTGATTTTTTTCGAATTTGCACTAACTATACCAGCGGCTAGTTTCCATCACCTACAACACGAAAACACCGGGTTATAATGAGTTTCGAGAAAAACTAAGGGAATTATAGCACTTTGAAAATGCGAAAAATCGATTTTCTTTAAACCCGAAAATAGCTATAGAAAACCCTATCAGCGGCTTATTCCCATCACCTACATTACGAAAACACTGGATTATAACAAAATTTGACCAGAACAAGTGGAATTATAGCACTTTGAAAATTCGTAAAAAAGTCCATTTTCGACCCCGTTTTTGAGCCCAAAAAAGGGTCACAAAAATGCGAGATCTCAGCTAATATGGGAGCTACGACCTTGCGGATGGTCTCGTTGGATTCAGAAGGACGAAACTAAGTCAAAACAGTTGGAATTTTCCCGATAGTGCCTATAGAAGCCGAGATATGGACTTCCAAAGTTTGGGATTTTTCATTTTTAGGGTATACCCCCCCGTATCGAATTTTTCACCAAAAATTGATTTTTTTCGAATTTGAAATAACTATACCAGCGGCTAGTTTCCATCACCTACAACACGAAAACACCGGGTTATAATGAGTTTCGAGATAAACTAAGGGAATTATAGCACTTTGAAAATGCGAAAAATCGATTTTCTTTAAACCCGAAAACAGCTATAGAAACCCCTATCAGCGGCTTATTCCCATCACCTACATTACGAAAACACCGGATTATAACAAAATTTGGCCAGAACAAGTGGAATTATAGCACTTTGAAAAGTCGTAAAAAAGTCCATTTTCGACCCCGTTTTTGAGCCCAAAAATGGGCCACAAAAATGCGAGATCTCAGCTAATATGGGAGCTACGACCTTGCGGATGGTCTCGTTGGATTCAGAAGGACGCAACTAAGTCAAAACCGTTGGAATTTTCCCGATAGTGCCCATAGAAGCCGAGATATGGACCTCCAAAGTTAGGAATTTTTCATTTTTGGGGTATACCCCCCCCGTATCGAATTTTTCACCAAAAATTGATTTTTTTCGAATTTGAACTTACTATACCAGCGGCTAGTTCCCATCACCTACAACACGAAAACACCGGGTTATAATGAGTTTCGAGATAAACTAAGGGAATTATAGCACTTTGAAAATGCGAAAAATCGATTTTCTTTAAACCCGAAAACAGCTATAGAAACCCCTATCAGCGGCTTATTTCCATCACCTACATTACGAAAACACCGGATTATAACAAAATTTGGCCAGAACAAGTGGAATTATAGCACTTTGAAAAGTCGTAAAAAAGTCCATTTTCGACCCCGTTTTTGAGCCCAAAAATGGGCCACAAAAATGCGAGATCTCAGCTAATATGGGAGCTACGACCTTGCGGATGGTCTCGTTGGATTCAGAAGGACGAAACTAAGTCAAAACAGTTGGAATTTTCCCGATAGTGCCTATAGAAGCCGAGATATGGACCTCCAAAGTTAGGAATTTTTCATTTTTAGGGTATACCCCCCCGTATCGAATTCTTCACCAAAAATTGTTTTTTTTTCGAATTTGAACTAACTATACCAGCGGCTAGTTCCCATCACCTACAACACGAAAACACCGGGTTATAATGAGTTTCGAGAAAAACTAAGGGAATTATAGCACTTTGAATATGCGAAAAATCGATTTTCTTTAAACCCGAAAATAGCTATAGAAACCCCTATCAGCGGCTTATTCCCATCACCTACATTACGAAAACACTGGATTATAACAAAATTTGACCAGAACAAGTGGAATTATAGCACTTTGAAAATTCGTAAAAAAGTCCATTTTCGACCCCGTTTTTGAGCCCAAAAATGGGTCACAAAAATGCGAGATCTCAGCTAATATGGGAGCTACGACCTTGCGGATGGTCTCGTTGGATTCAGAAGGACGAAACTAAGTCAAAACAGTTGGAATTTTCCCGATAGTGCCTATAGAAGCCGAGATATGGACCTCCAAAGTTAGGAATTTTTCATTTTTAGGGTATACCCCCCCGTATCGAATTTTTCACCAAAAATTGATTTTTTTCGAATTTGCACTAACTATACCAGCGGCTAGTTTCCATCACCTACAACACGAAAACACCGGGTTATAATGAGTTTCGAGAAAAACTAAGGGAATTATAGCACTTTGAAAATGCGAAAAATCGATTTTCTTTAAACCCGAAAATAGCTATAGAAAACCCTATCAGCGGCTTATTCCCATCACCTACATTACGAAAACACTGGATTATAACAAAATTTGACCAGAACAAGTGGAATTATAGCACTTTGAAAATTCGTAAAAAAGTCCATTTTCGACCCCGTTTTTGAGCCCAAAAATGGGTCACAAAAATGCGAGATCTCAGCTAATATGGGAGCTACGACCTTGCGGATGGTCTCGTTGGATTCAGAAGGACGAAACTAAGTCAAAACTGTTGGAATTTTCCCGATAGTGCCTATAGAAGCCGAGATATGGACTTCCAAAGTTTAATTTTTCATTTTTAGGGTATACCCCCCCGTATCGAATTTTTCACCAAAAATTGATTTTTTTCGAATTTGCACTAACTATACCAGCGGCTAGTTTCCATCACCTACAACACGAAAACACCGGGTTATAATGAGTTTCGAGAAAAACTAAGGGAATTATAGCACTTTGAAAATGCGAAAAATCGATTTTCTTTAAACCCGAAAATAGCTATAGAAACCCCTACAGCGGCTTATTCCTATCACCTACATTACGAAAACACCGGATTATAACAAAATTTGGCCAGAACAAGTGGAATTATAGCACTTTGAAAAGTCGTAAAAAAGTCCATTTTCGACCCCGTTTTTGAGCCCAAAAATGGGCCACAAAAATGCGAGATCTCAGCTAATATGGGAGCTACGACCTTGCGGATGGTCTCGTTGGATTCAGAAGGACGCAACTAAGTCAAAACCGTTGGAATTTTCTCGATAGTGCCTATAGAAGCCGAGATACGGACTTCCAAAGTTTGGGATTTTTCATTTTTAGGGTATACCCCCCCGTATCGAATTTTTCACCAAAAATTGATTTTTTTCGAATTTGAACTAACTATACCAGCGGCTAGTTTCCATCACCTACAACACGAAAACACCGGGTTATAATGAGTTTCGAGAAAAACTAAGGGAATTATAGCACTTTGAAAATGCGAAAAATCGATTTTCTTTAAACCCGAAAATAGCTATAGAAAACCCTATCAGCGGCTTATTCCCATCACCTACATTACGAAAACACTGGATTATAACAAAATTTGACCAGAACAAGTGGAATTATAGCACTTTGAAAATTCGTAAAAAAGTCCATTTTCGACCCCGTTTTTGAGCCCAAAAATGGGCCACAAAAATGCAAGATCTCAGCTAATATGGGAGCTACGACCTTGCGGATGGTCTCGTTGGATTCAGAAGGACGAAACTAAGTCAAAACCGTTGGAATTTTCCCGATAGTGCCTATAGAAGCCGAGATATGGACTTCCAAAGTTTGGGATTTTTCATTTTTAGGGTATACCCCCCCGTATCGAATTTTTCACCAAAAATTGATTTTTTTCGAATTTGAACTAACTATACCAGCTGCTAGTTCCTATCACCTACAACACGAAAACACCGGGTTATAATGAGTTTCGAGAAAAACTAAGGGAATTATAGCACTTTGAAAATGCGAAAAATCGATTTTCTTTAAACCCGAAAATAGCTATAGAAACCCCTATCAGCGGCTTATTCCCATCACCTACATTACAAAAACACCGGATTATAACAAAATTTGGCCAGAACAAGTGGAATTATAGCACTTTGAAAATTCGTAAAAAAGTCCATTTTCGACCCCGTTTTTGAGCCCAAAAATGGGCCACAAAAATGCGAGATCTCAGCTAATATGGGAGCTACGACCTTGCGGATGGTCTCGTTGGATTCAGAAGGACGAAACTAAGTCAAAACCGTTGAAATTTTCCCGATAGTGCCTATAGAAGCCGAGATATGGACCTCCAAAGTTAGGAATTTTTCATTTTTAGGGTATACCCCCCCATATCGAATTTTTCACCAAAAATTGATTTTTTTCGAATTTGAACTAACTATACCAGCGGCTAGTTTCCATCACCTACAACACGAAAACACCGGGTTATAATGAGTTTCGAGAAAAACTAAGGGAATTATAGCACTTTGAAAATGCGAAAAATCGATTTTCTTTAAACCCGAAAATAGCTATAGAAAACCCTATCAGCGGCTTATTCCCATCACCTACATTACGAAAACACTGGATTATAACAAAATTTGACCAGAACAAGTGGAATTATAGCACTTTGAAAATTCGTAAAAAAGTCCATTTTCGACCCCGTTTTTGAGCCCAAAAATGGGCCACAAAAATGCAAGATCTCAGCTAATATGGGAGCTACGACCTTGCGGATGGTCTCGTTGGATTCAGAAGGACGAAACTAAGTCAAAACCGTTGGAATTTTCCCGATAGTGCCTATAGAAGCCGAGATATGGACTTCCAAAGTTTGGGATTTTTCATTTTTAGGGTATACCCCCCCGTATCGAATTTTTCACCAAAAATTGATTTTTTTCGAATTTGAACTAACTATACCAGCTGCTAGTTCCTATCACCTACAACACGAAAACACCGGGTTATAATGAGTTTCGAGAAAAACTAAGGGAATTATAGCACTTTGAAAATGCGAAAAATCGATTTTCTTTAAACCCGAAAATAGCTATAGAAACCCCTATCAGCGGCTTATTCCCATCACCTACATTACAAAAACACCGGATTATAACAAAATTTGGCCAGAACAAGTGGAATTATAGCACTTTGAAAATTCGTAAAAAAGTCCATTTTCGACCCCGTTTTTGAGCCCAAAAATGGGCCACAAAAATGCGAGATCTCAGCTAATATGGGAGCTACGACCTTGCGGATGGTCTCGTTGGATTCAGAAGGACGAAACTAAGTCAAAACCGTTGAAATTTTCCCGATAGTGCCTATAGAAGCCGAGATATGGACCTCCAAAGTTAGGAATTTTTCATTTTTAGGGTATACCCCCCCATATCGAATTTTTCACCAAAAATTGATTTTTTTCGAATTTGAAATAACTATACCAGCGGCTAGTTTCCATCACCTACAACACGAAAACACCGGGTTATAATGAGTTTCGAGAAAAACTAAGGGAATTATAGCACTTTGAAAATGCGAAAAATCGATTTTCTTTAAACCCGAAAATAGCTATAGAAACCCCTATCAGCGGCTTATTCCCATCACCTACATTACAAAAACACCGGATTATAACAAAATTTGGCCAGAACAAGTGGAATTATAGCACTTTGAAAATTCGTAAAAAAGTCCATTTTCGACCCCGTTTTTGAGCCCAAAAATGGGCCACAAAAATGCGAGATCTCAGCTAATATGGGAGCTACGACCTTGCGGATGGTCTCGTTGGATTCAGAAGGACGAAACTAAGTCAAAACCGTTGGAATTTTCCCGATAGTGCCCATAGAAGCCGAGATATGGACTTCCAAAGTTTGGGATTTTTCATTTTTAGGGTATACCCCCCCATATCGAATTTTTCACCAAAAATTGATTTTTTTCGAATTTGAAATAACTATACCAGCGGCTAGTTTCCATCACCTACAACACGAAAACACCGGGTTATAATGAGTTTCGAGATAAACTAAGGGAATTATAGCACTTTGAAAATGCGAAAAATCGATTTTCTTTAAACCCGAAAACAGCTATAGAAACCCCTATCAGCGGCTTATTCCCATCACCTACATTACGAAAACACCGGATTATAACAAAATTTGGCCAGAACAAGTGGAATTATAGCACTTTGAAAAGTCGTAAAAAAGTCCATTTTCGACCCCGTTTTTGAGCCCAAAAATGGGCCACAAAAATGCGAGATCTCAGCTAATATGGGAGCTACGACCTTGCGGATGGTCTCGTTGGATTCAGAAGGACGAAACTAAGTCAAAACCGTTGGAATTTTCCCGATAGTGCCTATAGAAGCCGAGATATGGACTTCCAAAGTTTGGGATTTTTCATTTTTAGGGTATACCCCCCCGTATCGAATTTTTCACCAAAAATTGATTTTTTTTGAATTTGAACTAACTATACCAGCTGCTAGTTCCTATCACCTACAACACGAAAACACCGGGTTATATTGAGTTTCGAGAAAAACTAAGGGAATTATAGCACTTTGAAAATGCGAAAAATCGATTTTCTTTAAACCCGAAAATAGCTATAGAAACCCCTATCAGCGGCTTATTCCCATCACCTACATTACAAAAACACCGGATTATAACAAAATTTGGCCAGAACAAGTGGAATTATAGCACTTTGAAAATTCGTAAAAAAGTCCATTTTCGACCCCGTTTTTGAGCCCAAAAATGGGCCACAAAAATGCGAGATCTCAGCTAATATGGGAGCTACGACCTTGCGGATGGTCTCGTTGGATTCAGAAGGACGAAACTAAGTCAAAACCGTTGGAATTTTCCCGATAGTGCCTATAGAAGCCGAGATATGGACTTCCAAAGTTTGGAATTTTTCATTTTTAGGGTATACCCCCCCGTATCGAATTTTTCACCAAAAATTGATTTTTTTCGAATTTGAACTAACTATACCAGCGGCTAGTTCCCATCACCTACAACACGAAAACACCGGGTTATAATGAGTTTCGAGAAAAACTAAGGGAATTATAGCACTTTGAAAATGCGAAAAATCGATTTTCTTTAAACCCGAAAATAGCTATAGAAACCCCTATCAGCGGCTTATTCCCATCACCTACATTACGAAAACACCGGATTATAACAAAATTTGGCCAGAACAAGTGGAATTATAGCACTTTGAAAATTCGTAAAAAAGTCCATTTTCGACCCCGTTTTTGAGCCCAAAAATGGGTCACAAAAATGCGAGATCTCAGCTAATATGGGAGCTACGACCTTGCGGTTGGTCTCGTTGGATTCAGAAGGACGAAACTAAGTCAAAACCGTTGGAATTTTCCCGATAGTGCCTATAGAAGCCGAGATATGGACTTCCAAAGTTTGGGATTTTTCATTTTTAGGGTATACCCCCCCGTATCGAATTTTTCACTAAAAATTAATTTTTTTCGAATTTGAACTAACTATAACAGCGGCTTGTTCCCATCACCTACCACACGAAAACACCGGGTTATAATGAGTTTCGAGAAAAACTAAGGGAATTATAGCACTTTGAAAATGCGAAAAATCGATTTTCTTTAAACCCGAAAATAGCTATAGAAACCCCTACAGCGGCTTATTCCCATCACCTACATTACGAAAACACCGGATTATAACAAAATTTGGCCAGAAAAAGTGGAATTATAGCACTTTGAAAAGTCGTAAAAAAGTCCATTTTCGACCCCGTTTTTGAGCCCAAAAATGGGCCACAAAAATGCGAGATCTCAGCTAATATGGGAGCTACGACCTTGCGGATGGTCTCGTTGGATTCAGAAGGACGAAACTAAGTCAAAACCGTTGGAATTTTCCCGATAGTGCCTATAGAAGCCGAGATATGAACCTCCAAAGTTAGGAATTTTTCATTTTTAGGGTATACCCCCCCGTATCGAATTCTTCACCAAAAATTGATTTTTTTCGAATTTGAACTAACTATACCAGCGGCTAGTTCCCATCACCTACAACACGAAAACACCGGGTTATAATGAGTTTCGAGAAAAACTAAGGGAATTATAGCACTTTGAAAATGCGAAAAATCGATTTTCTTTAAACCCGAAAATAGCTATAGAAACCCCTATCAGCGGCTTATTCCCATCACCTACATTACGAAAACACTGGATTATAACAAAATTTGGCCAGAACAAGTGGAATTATAGCACTTTGAAAATTCGTAAAAAAGTCCATTTTCGACCCCGTTTTTGAGCCCAAAAATGGGCCACAAATATGCGAGATCTCAGCTAATATGGGAGCTACGACCTTGCGGATGGTCTCGTTGGATTCAGAAGGACGAAACTAAGTCAAAACCGTTGGAATTTTCCCGATAGTGCCTATAGAAGCCGAGATATGGACTTCCAAAGTTTGGGATTTTTCATTTTTAGGGTATACCCCCCCGTATCGAATTTTTCACCAAAAATTGATTTTTTTCGAATTTGAACTAACTATACCAGCGGCTAGTTCCCATCACCTACAACACGAAAACACCGGGTTATAATGAGTTTCGAGAAAAACTAAGGGAATTATAGCACTTTGAAAATGCGAAAAATCGATTTTCTTTAAACCCGAAAATAGCTATAGAAACCCCTATCAGCGGCTTATTCCCATCACCTACATTACGAAAACACCGGATTATAACAAAATTTGACCAGAACAAGTGGAATTATAGCACTTTGAAAATTCGTAAAAAAGTCCATTTTCGACCCCGTTTTTGAGCCCAAAAATGGGCCACAAAAATGCGAGATCTCAGCTAATATGGGAGCTACGACCTTGCGGATGGTCTCGTTGGATTCAGAAGGACGAAACTAAGTCAAAACCGTTGGAATTTTCCCGATAGTGCCTATAGAAGCCGAGATATGGACTTCCAAAGTTTGGAATTTTTCATTTTTAGGGTATACCCCCCCGTATCGAATTTTTCACCAAAAATTGATTTTTTTCGAATTTGAACTAACTATACCAGCGGCTAGTTCCCATCACCTACAACACGAAAACACCGGGTTATAATGAGTTTCGAGAAAAACTAAGGGAATTATAGCACTTTGAAAATGCGAAAAATCGATTTTCTTTAAACCCGAAAATAGCTATAGAAACCCCTATCAGCGGCTTATTCCCATCACCTACATTACGAAAACACCGGATTATAACAAAATTTGGCCAGAACAAGTAAAATTATAGCACTTTGAAAATTCGTAAAAAAGTCCATTTTCGACCCCGTTTCTGAGCCCAAAAATGGGCCACAAAAATGCGAGATCTCAGCTAATATGGGAGCTACGACCTTGCGGATGGTCTCGTTGGATTCAGAAGGACGAAACTAAGTCAAAACCGTTAGAATTTTCCCGATAGTGCCCATAGAAGCCGAGATATGGACCTCCAAAGTTAGGAATTTTTCATTTTTGGGGTATACCCCCCCGTATCGAATTTTTCACCAAAAATTGATTTTTTTTGAATTTGAACTTACTATACCAGCGGCTTGTTTCCATCACCTACAACACGAAAACACCGGGTTATAATGAGTTTCGAGAAAAACTAAGGGAATTATAGCACTTTGAAAATGCGAAAAATCGATTTTCTTTAAACCCGAAAATAGCTATAGAAACCCCTATCAGCGGCTTATTCCCATCACCTACATTACGAAAACACCGGATTATAACAAAATTTGGCCAGAACAAGTGGAATTATAGCACTTTGAAAAGTCGTAAAAAAGTCCATTTTCGACCCCGTTTTTGAGCCCAAAAATGGGCCACAAAAATGCGAGATCTCAGCTAATATGGGAGCTACGACCTTGCGGATGGTCTCGTTGGATTCAGAAGGACGCAACTAAGTCAAAACCGTTGGAATTTTCTCGATAGTGCCTATAGAAGCCGAGATACGGACTTCCAAAGTTTGGGATTTTTCATTTTTAGGGTATACCCCCCCGTATCGAATTTTTCACCAAAAATTGATTTTTTTCGAATTTGAACTAACTATACCAGCGGCTTGTTCCCATCACCTACAACACGAAAACACCGGGTTATAATGAGTTTCGAGAAAAACTAAGGGAATTATAGCACTTTGAAAATGCGAAAAATCGATTTTCTTTAAACCCGAAAATAGCTATAGAAACCCCTACAGCGGCTTATTCCCATCACCTACATTACGAAAACACCGGATTATAACAAAATTTGGCCAGAACAAGTGGAATTATAGCACTTTGAAAAGTCGTAAAAAAGTCCATTTTCGACCCCGTTTTTGAGCCCAAAAATGGGCCACAAAAATGCGAGATCTCAGCTAATATGGGAGCTACGACCTTGCGGATGGTCTCGTTGGATTCAGAAGGACGAAACTAAGTCAAAACCGTTGGAATTTTCCCGATAGTGCCTATAGAAGCCGAGATATGGACCTCCAAAGTTAGGAATTTTTCATTTTTAGGGTATACCCCCCCGTATCGAATTCTTCACCAAAAATTGATTTTTTTCGAATTTGAATTAACTATACCAGCGGCTAGTTCCCATCACCTACAACACGAAAACACCGGGTTATAATGAGTTTCGAGAAAAACTAAGGGAATTATAGCACTTTGAAAATGCGAAAAATCGATTTTCTTTAAACCCGAAAATAGCTATAGAAACCCCTATCAGCGGCTTATTCCCATCACCTACATTACGAAAACACCGGATTATAACAAAATTTGGCCAGAACAAGTGGAATTATAGCACTTTGAAAATTCGTAAAAAAGTCCATTTTCGACCCCGTTTTTGAGCCCAAAAATGGGCCACAAAAATGCGAGATCTCAGCTAATATGGGAGCTACGACCTTGCGGATGGTCTCGTTGGATTCAGAAGGACGAAACTAAGTCAAAACCGTTAGAATTTTCCCGATAGTGCCCATAGAAGCCGAGATATGGACCTCCAAAGTTAGGAATTTTTCATTTTTGGGGTATACCCCCCCGTATCGAATTTTTCACCAAAAATTGATTTTTTTCGAATTTGAACTTACTATACCAGCGGCTTGTTTCCATCACCTACAACACGAAAACACCGGGTTATAATGAGTTTCGAGAAAAACTAAGGGAATTATAGCACTTTGAAAATGCGAAAAATCGATTTTCTTTAAACCCGAAAATAGCTATAGAAACCCCTATCAGCGGCTTATTCCCATCACCTACATTACGAAAACACCGGATTATAACAAAATTTGGCCAGAACAAGTGGAATTATAGCACTTTGAAAAGTCGTAAAAAAGTCCATTTTCGACCCCGTTTTTGAGCCCAAAAATGGGCCACAAAAATGCGAGATCTCAGCTAATATGGGAGCTACGACCTTGCGGATGGTCTCGTTGGATTCAGAAGGACGCAACTAAGTCAAAACCGTTAGAATTTTCTCGATAGTGCCTATAGAAGCCGAGATACGGACTTCCAAAGTTTGGGATTTTTCATTTTTAGGGTATACCCCCCCGTATCGAATTCTTCACCAAAAATTGATTTTTTTCGAATTTGAATTAACTATACCAGCGGCTAGTTCCCATCACCTACAACACGAAAACACCGGGTTATAATGAGTTTCGAGAAAAACTAAGGGAATTATAGCACTTTGAAAATGCGAAAAATCGATTTTCTTTAAACCCGAAAATAGCTATAGAAACCCCTACAGCGGCTTATTCCCATCACCGACATTACGAAAACACCGGATTATAACAAAATTTGACCAGAACAAGTGGAATTATAGCACTTTGAAAATTCGTAAAAAAGTCCATTTTCGACCCCGTTTTTGAGCCCAAAAATGGGTCACAAAAATGCGAGATCTCAGCTAATATGGGAGCTACGACCTTGCGGTTGGTCTCGTTGGATTCAGAAGGATGAAACTAAGTAAAAACCGTTGGAATTTTCCCGATAGTGCCTATAGAAGCCGAGATATGGACTTCCAAAGTTTGGGATTTTTCATTTTTAGGGTATACCCCCCCGTATCGAATTTTTCACCAAAAATTGATTTTTTTCGAATTTGATCTAACTATAACAGCGGCTTGTTCCCATCACCTACAACACGAAAACACCGGGTTATAATGAGTTTCGAGAAAAACTAAGGGAATTATAGCACTTTGAAAATGCGAAAAATCGATTTTCTTTAAACCCGAAAATAGCTATAGAAACCCCTATCAGCGGCTTATTCCCATCACCTACATTACGAAAACACCGGATTATAACAAAATTTGGCCAGAACAAGTGGAATTATAGCTTTTTGAAAATTCGTAAAAAAGTCCATTTTCGACCCCGTTTTTGAGCCCAAAAATGGGCCACAAAAATGCGAGATCTCAGCTAATATGGGAGCTACGACCTTGCGGATGGTCTCGTTGGATTCAGAAGGACGAAACTAAGTCAAAACCGTTGAAATTTTCCCGATAGTGCCTATAGAAGCCGAGATATGGACCTCCAAAGTTAGGAATTTTTCATTTTTAGGGTATACCCCCCCGTATCGAATTTTTCACCAAAAATTGATTTTTTTCGAATTTGCACTAACTATACCAGCGGCTAGTTTCCATCACCTACAACACGAAAACACCGGGTTATAATGAGTTTCGAGAAAAACTAAGGGAATTATAGCACTTTGAAAATGCGAAAAATCGATTTTCTTTAAACCCGAAAATAGCTATAGAAACCCCTACAGCGGCTTATTCCTATCACCTACATTACGAAAACACCGGATTATAACAAAATTTGGCCAGAACAAGTGGAATTATAGCACTTTGAAAAGTCGTAAAAAAGTCCATTTTCGACCCCGTTTTTGAGCCCAAAAATGGGCCACAAAAATGCGAGATCTCAGCTAATATGGGAGCTACGACCTTGCGGATGGTCTCGTTGGATTCAGAAGGACGCAACTAAGTCAAAACCGTTGGAATTTTCTCGATAGTGCCTATAGAAGCCGAGATACGGACTTCCAAAGTTTGGGATTTTTCATTTTTAGGGTATACCCCCCCGTATCGAATTCTTCACCAAAAATTGATTTTTTTCGAATTTGAACTAACTATACCAGCGGCTAGTTTCCATCACCTACAACACGAAAACACCGGGTTATAATGAGCTTCGAGAAAAACTAAGGGAATTATAGCACTTTGAAAATGCGAAAAATCGATTTTCTTTAAACCCGAAAATAGCTATAGAAAACCCTATCAGCGGCTTATTCCCATCACCTACATTACGAAAACACTGGATTATAACAAAATTTGACCAGAACAAGTGGAATTATAGCACTTTGAAAATTCGTAAAAAAGTCCATTTTCGACCCCGTTTTTGAGCCCAAAAATGGGTCACAAAAATGCGAGATCTCAGCTAATATGGGAGCTACGACCTTGCGGATGGTCTCGTTGGATTCAGAAGGACGAAACTAAGTCAAAACAGTTGGAATTTTCCCGATAGTGCCTATAGAAGCCGAGATATGGACTTCCAAAGTTTGGGATTTTTCATTTTTAGGGTATACCCCCCCGTATCGAATTTTTCATCAAAAATTGATTTTTTTCGAATTTGAACTAACTATACCAGCGGCTAGTTCCCATCACCTACAACACGAAAACACCGGGTTATAATGAGTTTCGAGAAAAACTAAGGGAATTATAGCACTTTGAAAATGCGAAAAATCGATTTTCTTTAAACCCGAAAATAGCTATAGAAACCCCTATCAGCGGCTTATTCCCATCACCTACATTACGAAAACACCGGATTATAACAAAATTTGACCAGAACAAGTGGAATTATAGCACTTTGAAAATTCGTAAAAAAGTCCATTTTCGACCCCGTTTTTGAGCCCAAAAATGGGCCACAAAAATGCGAGATCTCAGCTAATATGGGAGCTACGACCTTGCGGATGGTCTCGTTGGATTCAGAAGGACGAAACTAAGTCAAAACCGTTGGAATTTTCCCGATAGTGCCTATAGAAGCCGAGATATGGACTTCCAAAGTTTGGAATTTTTCATTTTTAGGGTATACCCCCCCGTATCGAATTTTTCACCAAAAATTGATTTTTTTCGAATTTGAACTAACTATACCAGCGGCTAGTTCCCATCACCTACAACACGAAAACACCGGGTTATAATGAGTTTCGAGAAAAACTAAGGGAATTATAGCACTTTGAAAATGCGAAAAATCGATTTTCTTTAAACCCGAAAATAGCTATAGAAACCCCTACAGCGGCTTATTCCCATCACCTACATTACGAAAACACCGGATTATAACAAAATTTGACCAGAACAAGTGGAATTATAGCTTTTTGAAAATTCGTAAAAAAGTCCATTTTCGACCCCGTTTTTGAGCCCAAAAATGGGTCACAAAAATGCGAGATCTCAGCTAATATGGGAGCTACGACCTTGCGGTTGGTCTCGTTGGATTCAGAAGGATGAAACTAAGTAAAAACCGTTGGAATTTTCCCGATAGTGCCTATAGAAGCCGAGATATGGACTTCCAAAGTTTGGGATTTTTCATTTTTAGGGTATACCCCCCCGTATCGAATTTTTCACCAAAAATTGATTTTTTTCGAATTTGAACTAACTATAACAGCGGCTTGTTCCCATCACCTACAACACGAAAACACCGGGTTATAATGAGTTTCGAGAAAAACTAAGGGAATTATAGCACTTTGAAAATGCGAAAAATCGATTTTCTTTAAACCCGAAAATAGCTATAGAAACCCCTATCAGCGGCTTATTCCCATCACCTACATTACGAAAACACCGGATTATAACAAAATTTGGCCAGAACAAGTGGAATTATAGCTTTTTGAAAATTCGTAAAAAAGTCCATTTTCGACCCCGTTTTTGAGCCCAAAAATGGGCCACAAAAATGCGAGATCTCAGCTAATATGGGAGCTACGACCTTGCGGATGGTCTCGTTGGATTCAGAAGGACGAAACTAAGTCAAAACAGTTGGAATTTTCCCGATAGTGCCTATAGAAGCCGAGATATGGACCTCCAAAGTTAGGAATTTTTCATTTTTAGGGTATACCCCCCCGTATCGAATTTTTCACCAAAAATTGATTTTTTTCGAATTTGCACTAACTATACCAGCGGCTAGTTTCCATCACCTACAACACGAAAACACCGGGTTATAATGAGTTTCGAAAAAAACTAAGGGAATTATAGCACTTTGAAAATGCGAAAAATCGATTTTCTTTAAACCCGAAAATAGCTATAGAAACCCCTATCAGCGGCTTATTCCCATCACCTACATTACGAAAACACTGGATTATAACAAAATTTGGCCAGAACAAGTGGAATTATAGCACTTTGAAAATTCGTAAAAAAGTCCATTTTCGACCCCGTTTTTGAGCCCAAAAATGGGCCACAAAAATGCGAGATCTCAGCTAATATGGGAGCTACGACCTTGCGGATGGTCTCGTTGGATTCAGAAGGACGAAACTAAGTCAAAACCGTTGGAATTTTCCCGATAGTGCCTATAGAAGCCGAGATATGGACTTCCAAAGTTTGGGATTTTTCATTTTTAGGGTATACCCCCCCGTATCGAATTTTTCACCAAAAATTGATTTTTTTCGAATTTGAACTAACTATACCAGCGGCTAGTTCCCATCACCTACAACACGAAAACACCGGGTTATAATGAGTTTCGAGAAAAACTAAGGGAATTATAGCACTTTGAAAATGCGAAAAATCGATTTTCTTTAAACCCGAAAATAGCTATAGAAACCCCTATCAGCGGCTTATTCCCATCACCTACATTACGAAAACACCGGATTATAACAAAATTTGACCAGAACAAGTGGAATTATAGCACTTTGAAAATTCGTAAAAAAGTCCATTTTCGACCCCGTTTTTGAGCCCAAAAATGGGCCACAAAAATGCGAGATCTCAGCTAATATGGGAGCTACGACCTTGCGGATGGTCTCGTTGGATTCAGAAGGACGAAACTAAGTCAAAACCGTTGGAATTTTCCCGATAGTGCCTATAGAAGCCGAGATATGGACTTCCAAAGTTTGGAATTTTTCATTTTTAGGGTATACCCCCCCGTATCGAATTTTTCACCAAAAATTGATTTTTTTCGAATTTGAACTAACTATACCAGCGGCTAGTTCCCATCACCTACAACACGAAAACACCGGGTTATAATGAGTTTCGAGAAAAACTAAGGGAATTATAGCACTTTGAAAATGCGAAAAATCGATTTTCTTTAAACCCGAAAATAGCTATAGAAACCCCTACAGCGGCTTATTCCCATCACCTACATTACGAAAACACCGGATTATAACAAAATTTGACCAGAACAAGTGGAATTATAGCTTTTTGAAAATTCGTAAAAAAGTCCATTTTCGACCCCGTTTTTGAGCCCAAAAATGGGTCACAAAAATGCGAGATCTCAGCTAATATGGGAGCTACGACCTTGCGGTTGGTCTCGTTGGATTCAGAAGGATGAAACTAAGTAAAAACCGTTGGAATTTTCCCGATAGTGCCTATAGAAGCCGAGATATGGACTTCCAAAGTTTGGGATTTTTCATTTTTAGGGTATACCCCCCCGTATCGAATTTTTCACCAAAAATTGATTTTTTTCGAATTTGAACTAACTATAACAGCGGCTTGTTCCCATCACCTACAACACGAAAACACCGGGTTATAATGAGTTTCGAGAAAAACTAAGGGAATTATAGCACTTTGAAAATGCGAAAAATCGATTTTCTTTAAACCCGAAAATAGCTATAGAAACCCCTATCAGCGGCTTATTCCCATCACCTACATTACGAAAACACCGGATTATAACAAAATTTGGCCAGAACAAGTGGAATTATAGCTTTTTGAAAATTCGTAAAAAAGTCCATTTTCGACCCCGTTTTTGAGCCCAAAAATGGGCCACAAAAATGCGAGATCTCAGCTAATATGGGAGCTACGACCTTGCGGATGGTCTCGTTGGATTCAGAAGGACGAAACTAAGTCAAAACCGTTGGAATTTTCCCAATAGTGCCTATAGAAGCCGAGATATGGACCTCCAAAGTTAGGAATTTTTCATTTTTAGGGTATACCCCCCCGTATCGAATTCTTCACCAAAAATTGATTTTTTTCGAATTTGAACTAACTATACCAGCGGCTAGTTCCCATCACCTACAACACGAAAACACCGGGTTATAATGAGTTTCGAGAAAAACTAAGGGAATTATAGCACTTTGAAAATGCGAAAAATCGATTTTCTTTAAACCCGAAAATAGCTATAGAAACCCCTATCAGCGGCTTATTCCCATCACCTACATTACGAAAACACCGGATTATAACAAAATTTGACCAGAACAAGTGGAATTATAGCACTTTGAAAATTCGTAAAAAAGTCAATTTTCGACCCCGTTTTTGAGCCCAAAAATGGGCCACAAAAATGCGAGATCTCAGCTAATATGGGAGCTACGACCTTGCGGATGGTCTCGTTGGATTCAGAAGGACGAAACTAAGTCAAAACCGTTGGAATTTTCCCGATAGTGCCTATAGAAGCCGAGATATGGACTTCCAAAGTTTGGAATTTTTCATTTTTAGGGTATACCCCCCCGTATCGAATTTTTCACCAAAAATTGATTTTTTTCGAATTTGAACTAACTATACCAGCGGCTAGTTCCCATCACCTACAACACGAAAACACCGGGTTATAATGAGTTTCGAGAAAAACTAAGGGAATTATAGCACTTTGAAAATGCGAAAAATCGATTTTCTTTAAACCCGAAAATAGCTATAGAAACCCCTACAGCGGCTTATTCCCATCACCTACATTACGAAAACACCGGATTATAACAAAATTTGACCAGAACAAGTGGAATTATAGCTTTTTGAAAATTCGTAAAAAAGTCCATTTTCGACCCCGTTTTTGAGCCCAAAAATGGGTCACAAAAATGCGAGATCTCAGCTAATATGGGAGCTACGACCTTGCGGTTGGTCTCGTTGGATTCAGAAGGATGAAACTAAGTAAAAACCGTTGGAATTTTCCCGATAGTGCCTATAGAAGCCGAGATATGGACTTCCAAAGTTTGGGATTTTTCATTTTTAGGGTATACCCCCCCGTATCGAATTTTTCACCAAAAATTGATTTTTTTCGAATTTGAACTAACTATAACAGCGGCTTGTTCCCATCACCTACAACACGAAAACACCGGGTTATAATGAGTTTCGAAAAAAACTAAGGGAATTATAGCACTTTGAAAATGCGAAAAATCGATTTTCTTTAAACCCGAAAATAGCTATAGAAACCCCTATCAGCGGCTTATTCCCATCACCTACATTACGAAAACACCGGATTATAACAAAATTTGGCCAGAACAAGTGGAATTATAGCTTTTTGAAAATTCGTAAAAAAGTCCATTTTCGACCCCGTTTTTGAGCCCAAAAATGGGCCACAAAAATGCGAGATCTCAGCTAATATGGGAGCTACGACCTTGCGGATGGTCTCGTTGGATTCAGAAGGACGAAACTAAGTCAAAACCGTTGGAATTTTCCCAATAGTGCCTATAGAAGCCGAGATATGGACCTCCAAAGTTAGGAATTTTTCATTTTTAGGGTATACCCCCCCGTATCGAATTCTTCACCAAAAATTGATTTTTTTCGAATTTGAATTAACTATACCAGCGGCTAGTTCCCATCACCTACAACACGAAAACACCGGGTTATAATGAGTTTCGAGAAAAACTAAGGGAATTATAGCACTTTGAAAATGCGAAAAATCGATTTTCTTTAAACCCGAAAATAGCTATAGAAAACCCTATCAGCGGCTTATTCCCATCACCTACATTACGAAAACACTGGATTATAACAAAATTTGACCAGAACAAGTGGAATTATAGCACTTTGAAAATTCGTAAAAAAGTCCATTTTCGACCCCGTTTTTGAGCCCAAAAATGGGTCACAAAAATGCGAGATCTCAGCTAATATGGGAGCTACGACCTTGCGGATGGTCTCGTTGGATTCAGAAAGACGAAACTAAGTCAAAACCGTTGGAATTTTCCCAATAGTGCCTATAGAAGCCGAGATATGGACCTCCAAAGTTAGGAATTTTTCATTTTTAGGGTATACCCCCCCGTATCGAATTCTTCACCAAAAATTGATTTTTTTCGAATTTGAATTAACTATACCAGCGGCTAGTTCCCATCACCTACAACACGAAAACACCGGGTTATAATGAGTTTCGAGAAAAACTAAGGGAATTATAGCACTTTGAAAATGCGAAAAATCGATTTTCTTTAAACCCGAAAATAGCTATAGAAAACCCTATCAGCGGCTTATTCCCATCACCTACATTACGAAAACACTGGATTATAACAAAATTTGACCAGAACAAGTGGAATTATAGCACTTTGAAAATTCGTAAAAAAGTCCATTTTCGACCCCGTTTTTGAGCCCAAAAATGGGTCACAAAAATGCGAGATCTCAGCTAATATGGGAGCTACGACCTTGCGGATGGTCTCGTTGGATTCAGAAAGACGAAACTAAGTCAAAACCGTTGGAATTTTCCCGATAGTGCCTATAGAAGCCGAGATATGGACTTCCAAAGTTTGGAATTTTTCATTTTTAGGGTATACCCCCCCGTATCGAATTTTTCACCAAAAATTGATTTTTTTTCGAATTTGAACTAACTATACCAGCGGCTAGTTCCCATCACCTACAACACGAAAACACCGGGTTATAATGAGTTTCGAGAAAATCTAAGGGAATTATAGCACTTTGAAAATGCGAAAAATCGATTTTCTTTAAACCCGAAAATAGCTATAGAAACCCCTACAATGGCTTATTCCCATCACCTACATTACGAAAACACCGGATTATAAAAAAATTTGGCCAGAACAAGTGGAATTATAGCACTTTGAAAATTCGTAAAAAAGTCCATTTTCGACCCCGTTTTTGAGCCCAAAAATGGGTCACAAAAATGCGAGATCTCAGCTAATATGGGAGCTACGACCTTGCGGATGGTCTCGTTGGATTCAGAAGGACGAAACTAAGTCAAAACAGTTGGAATTTTCCCGATAGTGCCTATAGAAGCCGAGATATGGACCTCCAAAGTTAGGAATTTTTCATTTTTAGGGTATACCCCCCCGTATCGAATTTTTCACCAAAAATTGATTTTTTTCGAATTTGCACTAACTATACCAGCGGCTAGTTTCCATCACCTACAACACGAAAACACCGGGTTATAATGAGTTTCGAAAAAAACTAAGGGAATTATAGCACTTTGAAAATGCGAAAAATCGATTTTCTTTAAACCCGAAAATAGCTATAGAAACCCCTATCAGCGGCTTATTCCCATCACCTACATTACGAAAACACTGGATTATAACAAAATTTGGCCAGAACAAGTGGAATTATAGCACTTTGAAAATTCGTAAAAAAGTCCATTTTCGACCCCGTTTTTGAGCCCAAAAATGGGCCACAAAAATGCGAGATCTCAGCTAATATGGGAGCTACGACCTTGCGGATGGTCTCGTTGGATTCAGAAGGACGAAACTAAGTCAAAACCGTTGGAATTTTCCCGATAGTGCCTATAGAAGCCGAGATATGGACTTCCAAAGTTTGGGATTTTTCATTTTTAGGGTATACCCCCCCGTATCGAATTTTTCACCAAAAATTGATTTTTTTCGAATTTGAACTAACTATACCAGCGGCTAGTTCCCATCACCTACAACACGAAAACACCGGGTTATAATGAGTTTCGAGAAAAACTAAGGGAATTATAGCACTTTGAAAATGCGAAAAATCGATTTTCTTTAAACCCGAAAATAGCTATAGAAACCCCTATCAGCGGCTTATTCCCATCACCTACATTACGAAAACACCGGATTATAACAAAATTTGACCAGAACAAGTGGAATTATAGCACTTTGAAAATTCGTAAAAAAGTCCATTTTCGACCCCGTTTTTGAGCCCAAAAATGGGCCACAAAAATGCGAGATCTCAGCTAATATGGGAGCTACGACCTTGCGGATGGTCTCGTTGGATTCAGAAGGACGAAACTAAGTCAAAACCGTTGGAATTTTCCCGATAGTGCCTATAGAAGCCGAGATATGGACTTCCAAAGTTTGGAATTTTTCATTTTTAGGGTATACCCCCCCGTATCGAATTTTTCACCAAAAATTGATTTTTTTCGAATTTGAACTAACTATACCAGCGGCTAGTTCCCATCACCTACAACACGAAAACACCGGGTTATAATGAGTTTCGAGAAAAACTAAGGGAATTATAGCACTTTGAAAATGCGAAAAATCGATTTTCTTTAAACCCGAAAATAGCTATAGAAACCCCTACAGCGGCTTATTCCCATCACCTACATTACGAAAACACCGGATTATAACAAAATTTGACCAGAACAAGTGGAATTATAGCTTTTTGAAAATTCGTAAAAAAGTCCATTTTCGACCCCGTTTTTGAGCCCAAAAATGGGTCACAAAAATGCGAGATCTCAGCTAATATGGGAGCTACGACCTTGCGGTTGGTCTCGTTGGATTCAACTCTCACGAGATGTGTAAAAACCGTTGGAATTTTCCCGATAGTGCCTATAGAAGCCGAGATATGGACTTCCAAAGTTTGGGATTTTTCATTTTTAGGGTATACCCCCCCGTATCGAATTTTTCACCAAAAATTGATTTTTTTCGAATTTGAACTAACTATAACAGCGGCTTGTTCCCATCACCTACAACACGAAAACACCGGGTTATAATGAGTTTCGAGAAAAACTAAGGGAATTATAGCACTTTGAAAATGCGAAAAATCGATTTTCTTTAAACCCGAAAATAGCTATAGAAACCCCTATCAGCGGCTTATTCCCATCACCTACATTACGAAAACACCGGATTATAACAAAATTTGGGCAGAACAAGTGGAATTATAGCTTTTTGAAAATTCGTAAAAAAGTCCATTTTCGACCCCGTTTTTGAGCCCAAAAATGGGCCACAAAAATGCGAGATCTCAGCTAATATGGGAGCTACGACCTTGCGGATGGTCTCGTTGGATTCAGAAGGACGAAACTAAGTCAAAACCGTTGCAATTTTCCCAATAGTGCCTATAGAAGCCGAGATATGGACCTCCAAAGTTAGGAATTTTTCATTTTTAGGGTATACCCCCCCGTATCGAATTCTTCACCAAAAATTGATTTTTTTCGAATTTGAATTAACTATACCAGCGGCTAGTTCCCATCACCTACAACACGAAAACACCGGGTTATAATGAGTTTCGAGAAAAACTAAGGGAATTATAGCACTTTGAAAATGCGAAAAATCGATTTTCTTTAAACCCGAAAATAGCTATAGAAAACCCTATCAGCGGCTTATTCCCATCACCTACATTACGAAAACACTGGATTATAACAAAATTTGACCAGAACAAGTGGAATTATAGCACTTTGAAAATTCGTAAAAAAGTCCATTTTCGACCCCGTTTTTGAGCCCAAAAATGGGTCACAAAAATGCGAGATCTCAGCTAATATGGGAGCTACGACCTTGCGGATGGTCTCGTTGGATTCAGAAAGACGAAACTAAGTCAAAACCGTTGGAATTTTCCCAATAGTGCCTATAGAAGCCGAGATATGGACCTCCAAAGTTAGGAATTTTTCATTTTTAGGGTATACCCCCCCGTATCGAATTCTTCACCAAAAATTGATTTTTTTCGAATTTGAATTAACTATACCAGCGGCTAGTTCCCATCACCTACAACACGAAAACACCGGGTTATAATGAGTTTCGAGAAAAACTAAGGGAATTATAGCACTTTGAAAATGCGAAAAATCGATTTTCTTTAAACCCGAAAATAGCTATAGAAAACCCTATCAGCGGCTTATTCCCATCACCTACATTACGAAAACACTGGATTATAACAAAATTTGACCAGAACAAGTGGAATTATAGCACTTTGAAAATTCGTAAAAAAGTCCATTTTCGACCCCGTTTTTGAGCCCAAAAATGGGTCACAAAAATGCGAGATCTCAGCTAATATGGGAGCTACGACCTTGCGGATGGTCTCGTTGGATTCAGAAAGACGAAACTAAGTCAAAACCGTTGGAATTTTCCCGATAGTGCCTATAGAAGCCGAGATATGGACTTCCAAAGTTTGGAATTTTTCATTTTTAGGGTATACCCCCCCGTATCGAATTTTTCACCAAAAATTGATTTTTTTCGAATTTGAACTAACTATACCAGCGGCTAGTTCCCATCACCTACAACACGAAAACACCGGGTTATAATGAGTTTCGAGAAAAACTAAGGGAATTATAGCACTTTGAAAATGCGAAAAATCGATTTTCTTTAAACCCGAAAATAGCTATAGAAACCCCTACAGCGGCTTATTCCCATCACCTACATTACGAAAACACCGGATTATAAAAAAATTTGGCCAGAACAAGTGGAATTATAGCACTTTGAAAAGTCGTAAAAAAGTCCATTTTCGACCCGGTTTTTGAGCCCAAAAATGGGCCACAAAAATGCGAGATCTCAGCTAATATGGGAGCTACGACCTTGCGGATGGTCTCGTTGGATTCAGAAGGACGCAACTAAGTCAAAACCGTTGGAATTTTCTCGATAGTGCCTATAGAAGCCGAGATACGGACTTCCAAAGTTTGGGATTTTTCATTTTTAGGGTATACCCCCCCGTATCGAATTTTTCACCAAAAATTGATTTTTTTCGAATTTGAACTAACTATACCAGCGGCTAGTTTTCATCACCTACAACACGAAAACACCGGGTTATAATGAGTTTCGAGAAAAACTAAGGGAATTATAGCACTTTGAAAATGCGAAAAATCGATTTTCTTTAAACCCGAAAATAGCTATAGAAACCCCTACAGCGGCTTATTCCCATCACCTACATTACGAAAACACCGGATTATAACAAAATTTGACCAGAACAAGTGGAATTATAGCACTTTGAAAATTCGTAAAAAAGTCCATTTTCGACCCCGTTTTTGAGCCCAAAAATGGGTCACAAAAATGCGAGATCTCAGCTAATATGGGAGCTACGACCTTGCGGATGGTCTCGTTGGATTCAGAAGGACGAAACTAAGTCAAAACCGTTGGAATTTTCCCGATAGTGCCTATAGAAGCCGAGATATGGACTTCCAAAGTTTGGGATTTTTCATTTTTAGGGTATACCTCCCCGTATCGAATTTTTCACTAAAAATTAATTTTTTTCGAATTTGAACTAACTATAACAGCGGCTTGTTCCCATCACCTACAACACGAAAACACCGGGTTATAATGAGTTTCGAGAAAAACTAAGGGAATTATAGCACTTTGAAAATGCGAAAAATCGATTTTCTTTAAACCCGAAAATAGCTATAGAAACCCCTACAGCGGCTTATTCCCATCACCTACATTACGAAAACACCGGATTATAACAAAATTTGGCCAGAACAAGTGGAATTATAGCACTTTGAAAAGTCGTAAAAAAGTCCATTTTCGACCCCGTTTTTGAGCCCAAAAATGGGCCACAAAAATGCGAGATCTCAGCTAATATGGGAGGTACGACTTGCGGATGGTCTCGTTGGATTCAGAAGGACGAAACTAAGTCAAAACCGTTGGAATTTTCCCAATAGTGCCTATAGAAGCCGAGATATGGACCTCCAAAGTTAGGAATTTTTCATTTTTAGGGTATACCCTCCCGTATCGAATTCTTCACCAAAAATTGATTTTTTTCGAATTTGAATTAACTATACCAGCGGCTAGTTCCAATCACCTACAACACGAAAACACCGGGTTATAATGAGTTTCGAGAAAAACTAAGGGAATTATAGCACTTTGAAAATGCGAAAAATCGATTTTCTTTAAACCCGAAAATAGCTATAGAAAACCCTATCAGCGGCTTATTCCCATCACCTACATTACGAAAACACTGGATTATAACAAAATTTGACCAGAACAAGTGGAATTATAGCACTTTGAAAATTCGTAAAAAAGTCTATTTTCGACCCCGTTTTTGAGCCCAAAAATGGGTCACAAAAATGCGAGATCTCAGTTAATATGGGAGCTACGACCTTGCGGATGGTCTCGTTGGATTCAGAAAGACGAAACTAAGTCAAAACCGTTGGAATTTTCCCGATAGTGCCTATAGAAGCCGAGATATGGACTTCCAAAGTTTGGGATTTTTCATTTTTAGGGTATACCCCCCCGTATCGAATTTTTCACCAAAAATTGATTTTTTTCGAATTTGAACTAACTATACCAGCGGCTAGTTCCCATCACCTACAACACGAAAACACCGGGTTATAATGAGTTTCGAGAAAAACTAAGGGAATTATAGCACTTTGAAAATGCGAAAAATCGATTTTCTTTAAACCCGAAAATAGCTATAGAAACCCCTACAGCGGCTTATTCCCATCACCTACATTACGAAAACACCGGATTATAACAAAATTTGACCAGAACAAGTGGAATTATAGCACTTTGAAAATTCGTAAAAAAGTCCATTTTCGACCCCGTTTTTGAGCCCAAAAATGGGTCACAAAAATGCGAGATCTCAGCTAATATGGGAGCTACGACCTTGCGGATGGTCTCGTTGGATTCAGAAGGACGAAACTAAGTCAAAACCGTTGGAATTTTCCCGATAGTGCCTATAGAAGCCGAGATATGGACTTCCAAAGTTTGGGATTTTTCATTTTTAGGGTATACCTCCCCGTATCGAATTTTTCACTAAAAATTAATTTTTTTCGAATTTGAACTAACTATAACAGCGGCTTGTTCCCATCACCTACAACACGAAAACACCGGGTTATAATGAGTTTCGAGAAAAACTAAGGGAATTATAGCACTTTGAAAATGCGAAAAATCGATTTTCTTTAAACCCGAAAATAGCTATAGAAACCCCTACAGCGGCTTATTCCCATCACCTACATTACGAAAACACCGGATTATAACAAAATTTGGCCAGAACAAGTGGAATTAGAGCACTTTGAAAAGTCGTAAAAAAGTCCATTTTCGACCCCGTTTTTGAGCCCAAAAATGGGCCACAAAAATGCGAGATCTCAGCTAATATGGGAGGTACGACCTTGCGGATGGTCTCGTTGGATTCAGAAGGACGAAACTAAGTCAAAACCGTTGGAATTTTCCCAATAGTGCCTATAGAAGCCGAGATATGGACCTCCAAAGTTAGGAATTTTTCATTTTTAGGGTATACCCCCCCGTATCGAATTCTTCACCAAAAATTGATTTTTTTCGAATTTGAATTAACTATACCAGCGGCTAGTTCCCATCACCTACAACACGAAAACACCGGGTTATAATGAGTTTCGAGAAAAACTAAGGGAATTATAGCACTTTGAAAATGCGAAAAATCGATTTTCTTTAAACCCGAAAATAGCTATAGAAACCCCTACAGCGGCTTATTCCCATCACCTACATTACGAAAACACCGGATTATAACAAAATTTGGCCAGAACAAGTGGAATTAGAGCACTTTGAAAAGTCGTAAAAAAGTCCATTTTCGACCCCGTTTTTGAGCCCAAAAATGGGCCACAAAAATGCGAGATCTCAGCTAATATGGGAGCTACGACCTTGCGGATGGTCTCGTTGGATTCAGAAGGACGCAACTAAGTCAAAACCGTTGGAATTTTCTCGATAGTGCCTATAGAAGCCGAGATACGGACTTCCAAAGTTTGGGATTTTTCATTTTTAGGGTATACCCCCCCGTATCGAATTTTTCACCAAAAATTGATTTTTTTCGAATTTGAACTAACTATACCAGCGGCTAGTTTTCATCACCTACAACACGAAAACACCGGGTTATAATGAGTTTCGAGAAAAACTAAGGGAATTATAGCACTTTGAAAATGCGAAAAATCGATTTTCTTTAAACCCGAAAATAGCTATAGAAACCCCTACAGCGGCTTATTCCCATCACCTACATTACGAAAACACCGGATTATAACAAAATTTGACCAGAACAAGTGGAATTATAGCACTTTGAAAATTCGTAAAAAAGTCCATTTTCGACCCCCGTTTTTGAGCCCAAAAATGGGCCACAAAAATGCGAGATCTCAGCTAATATGGGAGCTACGACCTTGCGGTTGGTCTCGTTGGATTCAGAAGGATGAAACTAAGTAAAAACCGTTGGAATTTTCCCGATAGTGCCTATAGAAGCCGAGATATGGACTTCCAAAGTTTGGGATTTTTCATTTTTAGGGTATACCCCCCCGTATCGAATTCTTCACCAAAAATTGATTTTTTTCGAATTTGAATTAACTACACCAGCGGCTAGTTCCCATCACCTACAACACGAAAACACCGGGTTATAATGAGTTTCGAGAAAAACTAAGGGAATTATAGCACTTTGAAAATGCGAACAATCGATTTTCTTTAAACCCGAAAATAGCTATAGAAACCCCTATCAGCGGCTTATTCCCATCACCTACATTACGAAAACACCGGATTATAACAAAATTTGGCCAGAACAAGTGGAATTATAGCTTTTTGAAAATTCGTAAAAAAAGTCCATTTTCGACCCCGTTTTTGAGCCCAAAAATGGGCCACAAAAATGCGAGATCTCAGCTAATATGGGAGCTACGACCTTGCGGATGGTCTCCTTGGATTCAGAAGGACGAAACTAAGTCAAAACCGTTGAAATTTTCCCGATAGTGCCTATAGAAGCCGAGATATGGACCTCCAAAGTTAGGAATTTTTCATTTTTAGGGTATACCCCCCCGTATCGAATTTTTCACCAAAAATTGATTTTTTTCGAATTTGAACTAACTATACCAGCGGCTAGTTTCCATCACCTACAACACGAAAACACCGGGTTATAATGAGTTTCGAGAAAAACTAAGGGAATTATAGCACTTTGAAAATGCGAACAATCGATTTTCTTTAAACCCGAAAATAGCTATAGAAACCCCTATCAGCGGCTTATTCCCATCACCTACATTACGAAAACACCGGATTATAACAAAATTTGGCCAGAACAAGTGGAATTATAGCTTTTTGAAAATTCGTAAAAAAGTCCATTTTCGACCCCGTTTTTGAGCCCAAAAATGGGCCACAAAAATGCGAGATCTCAGCTAATATGGGAGCTACGACCTTGCGGATGGTCTCGTTGGATTCAGAAGGACGAAACTAAGTCAAAACCGTTGAAATTTTCCCGATAGTGCCTATAGAAGCCGAGATATGGACTTCCAAAGTTTGGGATTTTTCATTTTTAGGGTATACCCCCCCGTATCGAATTTTTCACTAAAAATTAATTTTTTTCGAATTTGAACTAACTATAACAGCGGCTTGTTCCCATCACCTACAACACGAAAACACCGGGTTATAATGAGTTTCGAGAAAAACTAAGGGAATTATAGCACTTTGAAAATGCGAAAAATCGATTTTCTTTAAACCCGAAAATAGCTATAGAAACCCCTACAGCGGCTTATTCCCATCACCTACATTACGAAAACACCGGATTATAACAAAATTTGGCCAGAACAAGTGGAATTATAGCACTTTGAAAAGTCGTAAAAAAGTCCATTTTCGACCCCGTTTTTGAGCCCAAAAATGGGTCACAAAAATGCGAGATCTCAGCTAATATGGGAGCTACGACCTTGCGGATGGTCTCGTTGGATTCAGAAGGACGAAACTAAGTCAAAACCGTTGGAATTTTCCCGATAGTGCCTATAGAAGCCGAGATATGGACTTCCAAAGTTTGGAATTTTTCATTTTTAGGGTATACCCCCCCGTATCGAATTTTTCACCAAAAATTGATTTTTTTCGAATTTGAACTAACTATACCAGCGGCTAGTTCCCATCACCTACAACACGAAAACACCGGGTTATAATGAGTTTCGAGAAAAACTAAGGGAATTATAGCACTTTGAAAATGCGAAAAATCGATTTTCTTTAAACCCGAAAATAGCTATAGAAACCCCTACAGCGGCTTATTCCCATCACCTAAATTACGAAAACACCGGATTATAAAAAAATTTGGCCAGAACAAGTGGAATTATAGCACTTTGAAATGTCGTAAAAAAGTCCATTTTCGACCCCGTTTTTGAGCCCAAAAATGGGCCACAAAAATGCGAGATCTCAGCTAATATGGGAGCTACGACCTTGCGGATGGTCTCGTTGGATTCAGAAGGACGCAACTAAGTCAAAACCGTTGGAATTTTCTCGATAGTGCCTATAGAAGCCGAGATACGGACTTCCAAAGTTTGGGATTTTTCATTTTTAGGGTATACCCCCCCGTATCGAATTTTTCACCAAAAATTGATTTTTTTCGAATTTGAACTAACTATACCAGCGGCTAGTTTCCATCACCTACAACACGAAAACACCGGGTTATAATGAGTTTCGAGAAAAACTAAGGGAATTATAGCACTTTGAAAATGCGAAAAATCGATTTTCTTTAAACCCGAAAATAGCTATAGAAACCCCTACAGCGGCTTATTCCCATCACCTACATTACGAAAACACTGGATTATAACAAAATTTGACCAGAACAAGTGGAATTATAGCACTTTGAAAATTCGTAAAAAAGTCCATTTTCGACCCCGTTTTTGAGCCCAAAAATGGGTCACAAAAATGCGAGATCTCAGCTAATATGGGAGCTACGACCTTGCGGTTGGTCTCGTTGGATTCAGAAGGACGAAACTAAGTCAAAACCGTTGGAATTTTCCCGATAGTGCCTATAGAAGCCGAGATATGGACTTCCAAAGTTTGGGATTTTTCATTTTTAGGGTATACCCCCCCGTATCGAATTTTTCACCAAAAATTGATTTTTTTCGAATTTGAACTAACTATACCAGCGGCTAGTTCCCATCACCTACAACACGAAAACACCGGGTTATAATGAGTTTCGAGATAAACTAAGGGAATTATAGCACTTTGAAAATGCGAAAAATCGATTTTCTTTAAACCTGAAAATAGCTATAGAAACCCCTACAGCGGCTTATTCCCATCACCTACATTACGAAAACACCGGATTATAACAAAATTTGACCAGAACAAGTGGAATTATAGCACTTTGAAAAGTCGTAAAAAAGTCCATTTTCGACCCCGTTTTTGAGCCCAAAAATGGGCCACAAAAATGCGAGATCTCAGCTAATATGGGAGCTACGACCTTGCGGATGGTCTCGTTGGATTCAGAAGGACGAAACTAAGTCAAAACCGTTGAAATTTTCCCGATAGTGCCTATAGAAGCCGAGATATGGACCTCCAAAGTTAGGAATTTTTCATTTTTAGGGTATACCCCCCCGTATCGAATTTTTCACCAAAAATTGATTTTTTTCGAATTTGCACTAACTATACCAGCGGCTAGTTTCCATCACCTACAACACGAAAACACCGGGTTATAATAAGTTTCGAGAAAAACTAAGGGAATTATAGCACTTTGAAAATGCGAAAAATCGATTTTCTTTAAACTCGAAAATAGCTATAGAAACCCCTATCAGCGGCTTATTCCCATCACCTACATTACGAAAACACCGGATTATAACAAAATTTGACCAGAACAAGTGGAATTATAGCACTTTGAAAATTCGTAAAAAAGTCAATTTTCGACCCCGTTTTTGAGCCCAAAAATGGGTCACAAAAATGCGAGATCTCAGCTAATATGGGAGCTACGACCTTGCGGTTGGTCTCGTTGGATTCAGAAGGACGAAACTAAGTCAAAACCGTTGGAATTTTCCCGATAGTGCCCATAGAAGCCGAGATATGGACTTCCAAAGTTTGGGATTTTTCATTTTTAGGGTATACCCCCCCGTATCGAATTTTTCACCAAAAATTGATTTTTTTCGAATTTGAACTAACTATACCAGCGGCTAGTTCCCATCACCTACAACACGAAAACACCGGGTTATAATGAGTTTCGAAAAAAACTAAGGGAATTATAGCACTTTGAAAATGCGAAAAATCGATTTTCTTTAAACCCGAAAATAGCTATAGAAACTCCTATCAGCGGCTTATTCCCATCACCTACATTACGAAAACACTGGATTATAACAAAATTTGGCCAGAACAAGTGGAATTATAGCACTTTGAAAATTCGTAAAAAAGTCCATTTTCGACCCCGTTTTTGAGCCCAAAAATGAGCCACAAAAATGCGAGATCTCAGCTAATATGGGAGCTACGACCTTGCGGTTGGTCTCGTTGGATTCAGAAGGACGAAACTAAGTCAAAACCGTTGGAATTTTCCCGATAGTGCCCATAGAAGCCGAGATATGGACTTCCAAAGTTTGGGATTTTTCATTTTTAGGGTATACCCCCCCGTATCGAATTTTTCACCAAAAATTGATTTTTTTCGAATTTGAACTAACTATACCAGCGGCTAGTTCCCATCACCTACAACACGAAAACACCGGGTTATAATGAGTTTCGAAAAAAACTAAGGGAATTATAGCACTTTGAAAATGCGAAAAATCGATTTTCTTTAAACCCGAAAATAGCTATAGAAACTCCTATCAGCGGCTTATTCCCATCACCTACATTACGAAAACACTGGATTATAACAAAATTTGGCCAGAACAAGTGGAATTATAGCACTTTGAAAATTCGTAAAAAAGTCCATTTTCGACCCCGTTTTTGAGCCCAAAAATGAGCCACAAAAATGCGAGATCTCAGCTAATATGGGAGCTACGACCTTGTGGATGGTCTCGTTGGATTCAGAAGGACGAAACTAAGTCAAAACCGTTGGAATTTTCCCGATAGTGCCTATAGAAGCCGAGATATGGACTTCCAAAGTTTGGGATTTTTCATTTTTAGGGTATACCCCCCCGTATCGAATTTTTCACCAAAAATTGATTTTTTTCGAATTTGAACTTACTATACCAGCGGCTTGTTTCCATCACCTACAACACGAAAACACTGGGTTATAATGATTTTCGAGAAAAACTAAGGGAATTAAAGCACTTTGAAAATGCGAAAAATCGATATTCTTTAAACCCGAAAATAGCTATAGAAACCCCTATCAGCGGCTTATTCCCATCACCTACATTACGAAAACACCAGATTATAACAAAATTTGACCAGAACAAGTGGAATTATAGCACTTTGAAAATTCGTAAAAAAGTCCATTTTCGACCCCGTTTTTGAGTCCAAAAATGGGCCACAAAAATGCGAGATCTCAGCTAATATGGGAGCTACGACCTTGCGGATGGTCTCGTTGGATTCAGAAGGACGAAACTAAGTCAAAACCGTTGGAATTTTCCCGATAGTGCCTATAGAAGCCGAGATATGGACTTCCAAAGTTTGGGATTTTTCATTTTTAGGGTATACCCCCCCGTATCGAATTTTTCACCAAAAATTGATTTTTTTCGAATTTGAACTAACTATACCAGCGGCTAGTTCCCATCACCTACAACACGAAAACACCGGGTTATAATGAGTTTCGAGAAAAACTAAGGGAATTATAGCACTTTGAAAATGCGAAAAATCGATTTTCTTTAAGCCCGAAAATAGCTATAGAAACCCCTATCAGCGGCTTATTCCCATCACCTACAATACGAAAACACCGGATTATAACAAAATTTGGCCAGAACAAGTGGAATTATAGCACTTTGAAAATTCGTAAAAAAGTCCATTTTCGACCCCGTTTTTGAGCCCAAAAATGAGCCACAAAAATGCGAGATCTCAGCTAATATGGGAGCTACGACCTTGCGGATGGTCTCGTTGGATTCAGAAGGACGAAACTAAGTCAAAACCGTTGAAATTTTCCCGATAGTGCTTATAGAAGCCGAGATATGGACCTCCAAAGTTAGGAATTTTTCATTTTTAGGGTATACCCCCCCGTATCGAATTTTTCACCAAAAATTGATTTTTTTCGAATTTGCACTAACTATACCAGCGGCTAGTTTCCATCACCTACAACACGAAAACACCGGGTTATAATGAGTTTCGAGAAAAACTAAGGGAATTATAGCACTTCGAAAATGCAAAAAATCGATTTTCTTTAAACCCGAAAATAGCTATAGAAACCCCTATCAGCGGCTTATTCCCATCACCTACATTACGAAAACACCGGATTATAACAAAATTTGACCAGAACAAGTGGAATTATAGCACTTTGAAAATTCGTAAAAAAGTCCATTTTCGACCCCGTTTTTGAGTCCAAAAATGGGCCACAAAAATGCGAGATCTCAGCTAATATGGGAGCTACGACCTTGCGGATGGTCTCGTTGGATTCAGAAGGACGAAACTAAGTCAAAACCGTTGGAATTTTCCCGATAGTGCCTATAGAAGCCGAGATATGGACTTCCAAAGTTTGGGATTTTTCATTATTAGGGTATACCCCCCCGTATCGAATTTTTCACCAAAAATTGATTTTTTTCGAATTTGAACTAACTATACCAGCGGCTAGTTCCCATCACCTACAACACGAAAACACCGGGTTATAATGAGTTTCGAGAAAAACTAAGGGAATTATAGCACTTTGAAAATGCGAAAAATCGATTTTCTTTAAGCCCGAAAATAGCTATAGAAACCCCTATCAGCGGCTTATTCCCATCACCTACAATACGAAAACACCGGATTATAACAAAATTTGGCCAGAACAAGTGGAATTATAGCACTTTGAAAATTCGTAAAAAAGTCCATTTTCGACCCCGTTTTTGAGCCCAAAAATGGGCCACAAAAATGCGAGATCTCAGCTAATATGGGAGCTACGACCTTGCGGATGGTCTCGTTGGATTCAGAAGGACGAAACTAAGTCAAAACCGTTGGAATTTTCCCGATAGTGCCTATAGAAGCCGAGATATGGACCTCCAAAGTTAGGAATTTTTCATTATTAGGGTATACCCCCCCGTATCGAATTTTTCACCAAAAATTGATTTTTTTCGAATTTGCACTAACTATACCAGCGGCTTGTTTTTATCACCTACAACACGAAAACACCGGGTTATAATGATTTTCGAGAAAAACTAAGGGAATTAAAGCACTTTGAAAATGCGAAAAATCGATTTTCTTTAAACCCGAAAATAGCTATAGAAACCCCTATCAGCGGCTTATTCCCATCACCTACATTACGAAAACACCGGATTATAACAAAATTTGACCAGAACAAGTGGAATTATAGCACTTTGAAAATTCGTAAAAAAATCCATTTTCGACCCCGTTTTTGAGCCCAAAAATGGGCCACAAAAATGCGAGATCTCAGCTAATATGGGAGCTACGACCTTGCGGATGGTCTCGTTGAATTCAGAAGGACGAAACTAAGTCAAAACCGTTGGAATTTTCCCGATAGTGCCTATAGAAGCCGAGATATGGACCTCCAAAGTTAGGAATTTTTCATTTTTAGGGTATACCCCCTCGTATCGAATTTTTCACCAAAAATTGATTTTTTTCGAATTTGAACTAACTATACCAGCGGCTAGTTCTTATCACCTACAACACGAAAACACCGGGTTATAATGAGATTCGAGAAAAACTAAGGGAATTATAGCACTTTGAAAATGCGAAAAATCGATTTTCTTTAAACCCGAAAATAGCGATAGAAACCCCTATCAGCGGCTTATTCCCATCACCTACATTACGAAAACACCGGATTATAACAAAATTCGACCAGAACAAGTGGAATTATAGCACTTTGAAAATTCGTAAAAAAGTCCATTTTCGACCTCGTTTTTGAGCCCAAAAATGGGCCACAAAAATGCGAGATCTCAGCTTATATGGGAGCTACGACCTTGCGGATGGTCTCGTTAAATTCAGAAGGACGAAACTAAGTCAAAACCGTTGGAATTTTCCCGATAGTGCCAATAGAAGCCGAGATATGGAATTCCAAAGTTTGGGATTTTTCATTTTTAGGGTATACCCCCCCGTATCGAATTTTTCACCAAAAATTGATTTTATTTGAATTTGAACTAACTATACCAGCGGCTAGTTCCCATCACCTATAATACGAAAACACCGGGTTATAATGAGTTTCGAGAAAAACTAAGGGAATTATAGCACTTTGAAAATGCGAAAAATCGATCTTCTTTAAACCCGAAAATAGCTATAGAAACCCCTATCAGCGGCTTATTTCCATCACCTACATTACGAAAACACCGGATTATAACAAAATTTGGCCAGAACAAGTGGAATTATAGCACTTTGAAAATTCGTAAAAAAGTCCATTTTCGACCCCGTTTTTGAGCCCAAAAATGGGCCACAAAAATGCGAGATCTCAGCTAATATGGGAGCTACGACCTTGCGGATGGTCTCGTTGGATTCAGAAGGACGCAACTAAGTCAAAACCGTTATAATTTTCCCGATAGTGCCCATAGAAGCCGAGATATGGACTTCCAAAGTTTGGGATTTTTCATTTTTAGGGTATACCCCCCCGTATCGAACTTTTCACCAAAAATTGATTTTTTTCGAATTTGAACTAACTATACCAGCAGCTAGTTCCCATCACCTACAACACGAAAACACCGGGTTATAATGAGTTTCGAGAAAAACTAAGGGAATTATAGCACTTTGAAAATTCGTAAAAAAGTCCATTTTCGACCCCGTTTTTGAGCCCAAAAATGAGCCACAAAAATGCGAGATCTCAGCTAATATGGGAGCTACGACCTTGCGGATGGTCTCGTTGGATTCAGAAGGACGAAACTAAGTCAAAACCGTTGGAATTTTCCCGATAGTGCCTATAGAAGCCGAGATATGGACTTCCAAAATTTGGGATTTTTCATTTTTAGGGTATACCCCCCCGTATCGAATTTTTCACCAAAAATTGATTTTTTTCGAATTTGAAATAACTATACCAGCGGCTAGTTCCCATCACCTACAACACGAAAACACCGGGTTATAATGAGTTTCGAGAAAAACTAAGGGAATTATAGCACTTTGAAAATGCGAAAAATCGATTTTCTTTAAACCCGAAAATAGCTATAGAAACCCCTATCAGCGGCTTATTCCCATCACCTACATTACGAAAACACCGGATTATAACAAAATTTGGCCAGAACAAGTGGAATTAGAGCACTTTGAAAAGTCGTAAAAAAGTCCATTTTCGACCCCGTTTTTGAGCCCAAAAATGGGCCACAAAAATGCGAGATCTCAGCTAATATGGAAGCTACGACCTTGCGGATGGTCTCGTTGGATTCAGAAGGACGCAACTAAGTCAAAACCGTTGGAATTTTCCCGATAGTGCCCATAGAAGCCGAGATATAGACCTCCAAAATTAGGAATTTTTCATTTTTAAGGTATACCCCCCCGTATCGAATTTTTCACCAAAAATTGATTTTTTTCGAATTTGAACTTACTATACCAGCGGCTTGTTTCCATCACCTACAACACGAAAACACCGGGTTATAATGAGTTTCGAGAAAAACTAAGGGAATTATAGCACTTTGAAAATTCGTAAAAAAATCCATTTTCGACCCCGTTTTTGAGCCCAAAAATGGGCCACAAAAATGCGAGATCTCAGCTAATATGGGAGCTACGACCTTGCGGATGGTCTCGTTGAATTCAGAAGGACGAAACTAAGCCAAAACCGTTGGAATTTTCCCGATAGTGCCTATAGAAGCCGAGATATGGACCTCCAAAGTTAGGAATTTTTCATTTTTAGGGTATACCCCCCCGTATCGAATTTTTCACCAAAAATTGATTTTTTTCGAATTTGAACTAACTATACCAGCGGCTAGTTCCCATCACCTACAACACGAAAACACCGGGTTATAATGAGATTCGAGAAAAACTAAGAGAATTATAGCACTTTGAAAATGCGAAAAATCGATTTTCTTTAAACCCGAAAATAGCGATAGAAACCCCTATCAGCGGCTTATTCCCATCACCTACATTACGAAAACACCGGATTATAACAAAATTCGACCAGAACAAGTGGAATTATAGCACTTTGAAAATTCGTAAAAAAGTCCATTTTCGACCTCGTTTTTGAGCCCAAAAATGGGCCACAAAAATGCGAGATCTCAGCTTATATGGGAGCTACGACCTTGCGGATGGTCTCGTTAAATTCAGAAGGACGAAACTAAGTCAAAACCGTTGGAATTTTCCCGATAGTGCCTATAGAAGCCGAGATATGGAATTCCAAAGTTTGGGATTTTTCATTTTTAGGGTATACCCCCCCGTATCGAATTTTTCACCAAAAATTGATTTTATTCGAATTTGAACTAACTATACCAGCGGCTAGTTCCCATCACCTATAATACGAAAACACCGGGTTATAATGAGTTTCGAGAAAAACTAAGGGAATTATAGCACTTTGAAAATGCGAAAAATCGATCTTCTTTAAACCCGAAAATAGCTATAGAAACCCCTATCAGCGGCTTATTTCCATCACCTACATTACGAAAACACCGGATTATAACAAAATTTGGCCAGAACAAGTGGAATTATAGCACTTTGAAAATTCGTAAAAAAGTCCATTTTCGACCCCGTTTTTGAGCCCAAAAATGGGCCACAAAAATGCGAGATCTCAGCTAATATGGGAGCTACGACCTTGCGGATGGTTCCCTTTGGATTCAGGAGGACGCAACTAAGTCAAAACCGTTATAATTTTCCCGATAGTGCCCATAGAAGCCGAGATATGGACTTCCAAAGTTTGGGATTTTTCATTTTTAGGGTATACCCCCCCGTATCGAACTTTTCACCAAAAATTGATTTTTTTCGAATTTGAACTAACTATACCAGCAGCTAGTTCCCATCACCTACAACACGAAAACACCAGGTTATAATGAGTTTCGAGAAAAACTAAGGGAATTATAGCACTTTGAAAATTCGTAAAAAAATCCATTTTCGACCCCGTTTTTGAGCCCAAAAATGGGCCACAAAAATGCGAGATCTCAGCTAATATGGGAGCTACGACCTTGCGGATGGTCTCGTTGAATTCAGAAGGACGAAACTAAGTCAAAACCGTTGGAATTTTCCCGATAGTGCCTATAGAAGCCGAGATATGGAATTCCAAAGTTTGGGATTTTTCATTTTTAGGGTATACCCCCCCGTATCGAATTTTTCACCAAAAATTGATTTTATTCGAATTTGAACTAACTATACCAGCGGCTAGTTCCCATCACCTACAACACGAAAACACCGGGTTATAATGAGTTTCGAGAAAAACTAAGGGAATTATAGCACTTTGAAAATGCGAAAAATCGATTTTCTTTAAACTCGAAAATAGCTATAGAAACCCCTATCAGCGGCTTATTCCCATCACCTACATTACGAAAACACCGGATTATAACAAAATTTGACCAGAACAAGTGGAATTATAGCACTTTGAAAATTCGTAAAAAAGTCAATTTTCGACCCCGTTTTTGAGCCCAAAAATGGGCCACAAAAATGCGAGAACTCAGCTAATATGGGAGCTACGACCTTGCGGATGGTCTCGTTGAATTCAGAAGGACGAAACTAAGTCAAAACCGTTGGAATTTTCCCGATAGTGCCTATAGAAGCCGAGATATGGAATTCCAAAGTTTAGGATTTTTCATTTTTAGGGTATACCCCCCCGTATCGAATTTTTCACCAAAAATTGATTTTTTTCGAATTTAAACTAACTATACCAGCGGCTAGTTCCCATCACCTACAACACGAAAACACCGGGTTATAATGAGTTTCGAGAAAAACTAAGGGAATTATAGCACTTTGAAAATGCGAAAAATCGATTTTCTTTAAACTCGAAAATAGCTATAGAAACCCCTATCAGCGGCTTATTCCCATCACCTACATTACGAAAACACCGGATTATAACAAAATTTGACCAGAACAAGTGGAATTATAGCACTTTGAAAATTCGTAAAAAAGTCAATTTTCGACCCCGTTTTTGAGCCCAAAAATGGGCCACAAAAATGCGAGAACTCAGCTAATATGGGAGCTACGACCTTGCGGATGGTCTCGTTGAATTCAGAAGGACGAAACTAAGTCAAAACCGTTGGAATTTTCCCGATAGTGCCTATAGAAGCCGAGATATGGAATTCCAAAGTTTGGGATTTTTCATTTTTAGGGTATACCCCCCCGTATCGAATTTTTCACCAAAAATTGATTTTATTCGAATTTGAACTAACTATACCAGCGGCTAGTTCCCATCACCTACAATACGAAAACACCGGGTTATAATGAGTTTCGAGAAAAACTAAGGGAATTATAGCACTTTGAAAATGCGAAAAATCGATCTTCTTTAAACCCGAAAATAGCTATAGAAACCCCTATCAGCGGCTTATTTCCATCACCTACATTACGAAAACACCGGATTATAACAAAATTTGGCCAGAACAAGTGGAATTATAGCACTATGAAAATTCGTAAAAAAGTCCATTTTCGACCCCGTTTTTGAGCCCAAAAATGGGCCACAAAAATGCGAGATCTCAGCTAATATGGGAGCTACGACCTCGCGGATGGTCTCGTTGGATTCAGAAGGACGCAACTAAGTCAAAACCGTTGGAATTTTCCCGATAGTGCCTATAGAAGCCGAGATATGGACCTCCAAAGTTAGGAATTTTTCATTTTTAGGGTATACCCCCCCGTATCGAATTTTTCACCAAAAATTGATTTTTTTCGAATTTAAACTAACTATACCAGCGGCTAGTTCCCATCACCTACAACACGAAAACACCGGGTTATAATGAGTTTCGAGAAAAACTAAGGGAATTATAGCACTTTGAAAATGCGAAAAATCGATTTTCTTTAAACTCGAAAATAGCTATAGAAACCCCTATCAGCGGCTTATTCCCATCACCTACATTACGAAAACACCGGATTATAACAAAATTTGGCCAGAACAAGTGGAATTATAGCACTTTGAAAATTCGTAAAAAAGTGCATTTTCGACCTCGTTTTTGAGCCCAAAAATGGGCCACAAAAATGCGAGATCTCAGCTAATATGGGAGCTACGACCTTGCGGATGATCTCGTTGAATTCAGAAGGACGAAACTAAGTCAAAACCGTTGGAATTTTCCCGATAGTGCCTATAGAAGCCGAGATATGGACTTCCAAAGTTTGGGATTTTTCATTTTTAGGGTATACCCCCCGTATCGAATTTTTCACCAAAAATTGATTTTATTCGAATTTGAACTAACTATACCAGCGGCTAGTTCCCATCACCTACAACACGAAAATACCGGGTTATAATGAGTTTCGAGAAAAACTAAGGGAATTATAGCACTTTGAAAATGCGAAAAATCGATTTTCTTTAAACTCGAAAATAGCTATAGAAACTCCTATCAGCGGCTTATTCCCATCACCTACATTAGGAAAACACCGGATTATAACAAAATTCGGCCAGAACAAGTGGAATTATAGCACTTTAAAAATTCGTAAAAAAGCCCCTGGAAGTGATGGAATGCCTAACTTCTGGTTGAACAGACTAACGGCGTTACACAACAAACTAACAAAGGCGTACAATGAGATAGTAACAGATGAGAAAAACCTAGCTGAGTGGCTGACCAAAGGAAAGACGTACTTTATCTCCAAAACTCAAAACGCTAGTTAAGCAAAAAACATAAGGTCAATTACTTGTATGAATAATACCTCCAAACTGCTAACGAAGATTATAGCCTAAAATACAACACCACTTGTCGGAAAACAGCCTGATGCCAATTGAACAAAAAGGCTGTGTCAAAAACACCTAAGGATGTAAGGATCACCTTCTGATCAGTATGACCTTATACAAAAATAGCTGAGAGAATAGAAAGAATCTCTCTATCACGTTGATAGATAATCCAATTAAATTACCAAGAAGTATAAATAATATTTTAATTTAGCTATTAATACGATACGTTGTGACTTATGATGTCATATGCCTTGAAAAAATCTAGGACGAGGGCTATAATAATCTTTCTACCAATGTTGATAGTTATATATCATCGACAAGATCAGTTAGTTCTGTTGTGGCACTGTCCTTAACTCTGAATCCAGACTGATGTGGAGGTAGGATATTGTTTGACAAACATATCATGAGGTTATTGCTAATAAGGGATACCCTACCCACTATTATATTTGTTTAGAAATAACTATTATGTTAAAATATTTAGTAAAAAAATTTGGTTTGTCTACTTTTATACCTAGAGTATTTTGTATATTTAAATAAAGTCTTTGGTTTTTGTTATATAGTTTATTACTTTACCGAAATATAATCTTAAAAAATATTGTGACTTTCGGCATATTCAATTAAAACCTAATTTTTAAAAGTTTCTTTACTTTTGTTTCATTGTGTAGGTCGAGCAGAGCTGCATTGCCAAGATAAGAGAATCGCATTGGCTGATCTCAGGAGAAATGTATCCCAAAACAGAGGGTTCACTCTTACCCATCCAAGATCAAGTTATTCTAACGCGTAATTATCTGAAGTTCATGGCAAGAGATCCAGCTATTGAAGATCGTTGCACCAGGAGGAGCAATAGTAATGCGGAACAGCAACAGGAGGTTGCCAAATATTTGCGCCCACGGATTACAGAGAGATACGGTGTGGTAGCAAAAATTATACATCAAGAACTCGCTTTAAGACTAAAACTTCTGCAGATTGAAAAGCATCCTTATTATAAGTATGCTGCAGAAAAGATTCTGTAAAATGCAAACTTTAAGCTTTGTTGAGATCGTTCTATTTTAACTGATTGAACTGTAAGTAATAAAAGACCTGACTTGGTAGATAAGCAACATAAGATAACATCTCTTATCGAAGTGACTATTCCCAATACTAATATTAATAATACTTGTGTGGCAAAAGCTACAGCAACTAAAACCGACTCACCCACCTTGGCAAATACGGATCGAAACCAAAATAAAGAAACTGCGGAAAGATCGATCCCAACTCACCGAACGCTCCAAGGCAGAACTATCCGAACATATAAAAAACACCGAAGATAAACTATACGAAAAGATAAACCATACGACAAGGTTTTTCAATGGCATACTAGGGAACAAACACGAAATGAATACACCATCTGATGAAGTAAAAAGCTACTGGAAGTATATATGGGAAAAGGACATAATACATAACACTAAAGCTCAATGGGTACAGGTAGCATATAAAAGAACACTATCAGTAAAAATAATAGCATGGCCAGATATTACCCACATCGAACTAAAAAGCCCCTGGAAATGCCTGTCCAACTGTCCAAACTGACCAAAGGAAAGACGTACCTCATCTTCAAAACTCAAAATGCCAATCAACCGAAAGGCACAAGGCCAATAACTTGTACGAATAACACCTACAAACTGCTAATGAAGATTAGAGTCCAAAGAACACAACACCACTTGTCGGAAAACAGCATAATGCCGATTGAATAGAAAGGTTGTGTCAATAAGATCACCTTCTGACCTTATACAAAAATAGCTGAGAGAATAGAAAGAATATCTCTATCGCGTGGGTAGATTCTAAAAAAGCTTTTGATAGCGTGCCGCACACCTGGTTAATAGAAGCACCCAACATTTACCGAACAAGTGCTAGCCTTCTATCTTTCATTACAAAATCTATAAGAAACTGGAAGATAAACCTGAACCTGAAAAAGAACAAATAATAAAACCATAACCATCAAGGACATACATATACGATAAGGTATCTATCAAGAAGATTCTATATAGGGTTATCTCCTTTGTTCTTTTGCATAGCTTTATACCCTTTAATTTAAACCCCTTACTGAGTGGCACAAGTTACGCCTGAATGAACGACAAACAGAAAATATATCACCTGCTGCACATTAACGACCTCAAGCTTATCTCTAAATCAGATGAGGATCTGACAGAGTAAATCCAGCAAGTGAAACGCTTCAGCGAAGATATTAGGATGGAATTTGGTCTTGATTTGGAGTTGCTCATTTGTAGTGTATACAATTTATACTTTAGTCCTGAGTTTTGCGCTAATTATCTAATATTTTTGGATAAAAGATGCATAAAAGAAGTATCCAGTTAAAATTTTCTGTATATTTTTCAAAATAAGACTTAAAAATAGAGACGAGTATTTGTGTTTATAAAGGTTTTTAAACTCTTTAGTAACTTTATATTAGTTACATATATTCTTGGGCTGCAAAATAACTACTTCTGCTCTATATATATGTTATATTTATATCTTGCAGTGTAATTATTGTGACGTGTATAACAAGTTTATAGTTTAGAGTCTTTGAATAAGCCCAAATTTCGAAAACTCCAATATTCACGCATTTGAATACCATGTTTCATTTGTGGGAATTGGCATGGCTAAATACGTATAATCGAAAGATAGCTTGAGAAGCTTCACCATTTACGAAATATTAAGAATATTATTTTATTAATATTATCATGTAATTACTAAAAAATAAAATTAATTTTCTTATATGATTATATAGGTTTCACAAAAATATTAATATTTTTTTTCTAATCAATTTATTAATATAACTACAATATACCGGACATCAAATACAGGCCATAAAAACTGAGATGCGAAATAGAGGGTAAAAACCATATACACAATATGCAATATAGCGTCGCGACGCCGTGCAAGCGGCGACGGCGTCGAGATCGTCTGCAGAGACCGATAAACTCATTTTGGGGTTCGTTCGATCCCATTCTGCGAGATTTGTAGCTGGAAATTTCGCTTTGTTCGCATCTAAATTATGGCCTTTACACTTTAGAAAAAAATTGCCATAGCTTACACACTGATTTATAAAGTTTTGATAAGTTTAGTGTTTGAATACGGGGGTCATATACATCTTACAAGAAGATTTTTTTTTAATTTAAATATACGATATTTTTATTACAAAATACGGCCAAAAAAAGGACTTGTTTTGCTTTTTAGTAATTTTCTTTTTCATAAATTTTATTTTTTCAATTCTGATATTCCATCACTCACATACATAAATTATTTATTTTCTCAAAAATGACTGTAAATAGGCTATGTTTAAAAAATCAAGTTAAAACTCAGTTAAAACTAGAAAATTACAAAAATTAAGCAGCAATGTTGTACGCTAAGATACATTTAATATTTCTTTACGTTTAAGGTAATATCGGTGATTAACCCTGTAAAAGTCCTCGTCTTTGGAGCTTCTCTTATGTGAAAACATCTTGTCGGACTTGCATTGTCTTATTTATTTAATGTAACACGACGTTTCGGTTGGTAATTATCTCCAACCGTTATCAAGTGTAAACTGACTGACTGTCTGACAGTCAGTTTACACTTACTTACCAACTGAAACGTCGTGTTACATTAAATAAATAAGACAATGCAAGTCCGACAAGATGTTTTCACTGTACCATTGTCTACCACCTTCAAAAACAGACTTCTCTTATATATTATGCAAACGAATTAAGAGAGCGATTTCTCAAGACTTTTTTGGTATTAGATTCCTTGAATATTAGTTATATTGTAGACAAAATAATATAATAGACAAAACTTTAATAATTATATATCTAAGTTGGTCATATAGAAAAACATTATTTATATTTTGGCTTTTTTGAATATTTCAGAAATAATAACATAATCTTTTAGGATTAATGAGAATAACAAAAGCCAAGAAATATCCTGTAAGATCCTACTAAAGAGCAATATTTATCAATAAAAATATAATATTAAAGCTAATTCATTTAATGCAACCCGTTATTTTCTTAAAAATATGCTTCTCAAGCTTTTCACGATCCTGATTTTTTTGATTCGATAGAGGTGGCACAGATCCTAATATACTATTCAATATTACACGTTTCATTTTTAGTAACTTGTATTTTACAAGAAAATAGTTTGAGTATATCAATGTTAATAATGAGAGAAATTAACTAATTATTTTTTATACAAAAGCTGCTCTTTATAATTCACACATATATTTAAATGCAGTAATAGTTTGGTACTGATCCAACCACGACACTTTAGAGTTGTCCGTTAAGCTAAATTACTTTATAACTAGTTTAAACATGTTTCAATGCTTTGACAAGTAATTTACTAAATCTCTTCTACTCAGGTAAATTGAGATACAAAATATAAAAATTTGTATATAGTATAACTTGTAACTAAGTAGGTACCCCAATTAAATATTAATAAATGTGAACTTTTCTTAATCTTTAACACATTTGTTAAAATTCCGACCATAACTTCTAACGTAATACTATAAGATTTTAATAAATTGAAAATAATCATTAGAATCTTAAATTGATTCATTCACTCATTAAGGCCTATTTTTGCTACTTATACGAATATTTTGTATAGTTCGATCAACGAATCTTTGCGTTTACGTCATCATTAAAACATGGCCGACATTCATCCGATTCAATCATCGGTCAATTCAGTGTCGTCGGTTTGAGGGTTTCTACTTCAAATAAACTATTAATTAAGTTTTAAAAAGTGCTTTGTTTTCTATATTATCTAGTTGAAAAAGTTAAAGAAGTCGACTATATTGATTTTAAATATACCTGCCTATTCGCTTATGATATTTGTTTACCAGATATGTTGTCAATGGTCTAAGCTAACCTCAAATCCAAAAACAGGCTCGTTGGTTCGTCGCATTAATCTTATATCAAAGAGTAGCTATATAGTATATATTGTTACTCTTTGCTTTTATTATGAAAATCATGAATATTCATAACTATTCATAATTATAAAACATTCAAATTATGAAATATTTTCGTATGATTATTTAAATGGATTATAATCGTACTGAGAAGCTCTACTAGACAAAATGATTTTATCAAATTTAGCGAGGTTTTTCTTGATGATAACCGACAATTGAATCTATGTGTTACTTCTATTTTTAGTGATAAAACTGATAAATGGATACATAATTTGATTTAATCAAGCTCTCGTAATACCATATTTGTGACCAGAGTAATTAAAAGTACAAAATCAAACAAAAAAATATGCATTTCTTTGGAAATAAACTAAAAATCTTATAATCATACTAATCACAAGTTTTTTTTTTAATGATTCTAAAATGAAATAATGAATTGTAGTATGTAAAATATTTAATCACTTTTTTTAAAAATACATATAACATTTCACTTTGGGTAAATCACTTAGGTTATTAATATTTTCTAGTAATGTTTAAATTTTATTTTACATTAAATTTCAACATTTGTGCAAATGTTCGTCTGATGTATTTCTATAATTTTTCATTTAATGATTTACAGGATTCACTAGAACTTTCATTAATATCACTTTCTTCATTAGTTAGGTAGACAATAAGCTCTGGAACTTTTTCAAATATGAAATTACGGTCATACCAATCTTGAATTCGTTTGTCGGTGTGACACACTTTCGCTTGCCATACTTCTAGCGTATATTTTTCTAAGGCTTTCTCCCACATTTCTAAAACGATTTCATCTGTATGCCCAACTTCACCAATATGTGTATTATAATAATGTTTTGTATCTGCCCAAATCATTTCAATAGCATTGAACTGACAATGGTAGGGTCGCAATCTTAAAACTTCATGTCCATTTGCTTGTAACAATTGATCTATTTTATATTTCTTCGATTATTTGTGTAAATTTGCTAAGCTCAACTCTTCTGCTTTAAACATCTGCTTATCAAATGGAATTTTATTCTTCTCGAGCCTCTCAACAATTTTACCTCTTTTCCAAGAACATGATGGTTGCTTTTCCAATTAAACTGAATGATATGGAGCATTATCCATTACAATTAAAAATGGTTATTCAAAATTTGGAATTAATTGACTTTCTACCCACTTTGTAAAGTCTTCACTATTCATTTCTCCATGATAATCCATCAGTTTCGATTTACTAGCAAAAACCAAACTGGCATTTTTTATAAAACCACCTTTGTGTTCAGCATGTAATACAATGAAGCATTTTCCATCAAATCTACCTGGTCTACGAACACTCTACATTATTATCTTGCCATGATTTCATTTTGTTACCCTTTGAGAAAATCCATGTTTCATCGAGAAAAACTAGTTGACCTATAAATTTTGAATGTTTATTTTCCATATATTTTCTGAAAATACTGCTTCCATTGAAGCTATATTAAGTGTCTCCATTAGTGCTCTTCGGTTATTATATTTCTTGTATTTAAACCCCAAATGACAAAGTAGGGTTCGTAGAGATCCATAGCTTATATCAACTATTTCTTTTTGGCATAGCTCTTCTTTAAGTCGTTGTATGGTTACATGTTTCTCTGAAAGTATAATAACAATATACAATTTTTGCATACTTTGTGCATACATATTATATAATACATTCCGAACCTCCATTTAAGTATCCTCATTCAGGTCGAGGGTTTTCCTTTTTCGTCGAGACGTATTTTTTCCAGGTGTTGAAGGCAGCGCATTTTGATCTTTGGATACTTTGATGCCGGTTACAGTTCTTAAGCTGATTTTCAGGGCATGAGCAACTCCCTACAAAGTTTTTCAGTTTATCATATTATCAAATATCGAATAAAAATAGTATTATTTACTTCTTGGACTGGGTTTAGAGAAATAAGCGGACCCAACAAGGACACGTGCTTGAGAATTTAAGCATTTTCCCAGCATGTTATAATAATTATAACAGAGTAGCAACTCCTGATTATTATTTAAACACTAGTAAAAATTATCAAAACAACTGTTTAAATATAATAATAAAAAGAAATAAAATTGTAACTGCAAATAAGCAAACAAACTGCTGAAAGTCCAAATATCAAAAAATAAAACTACAAATTAACAACGCCAATGGTGTGTGTCAAATATCAAATGTCGAAAACACGAATATTATTTTTCTTTGTTTAACATATGGCATTTATCCTTGTTTGACACATGGTTTTTAGAATACGTATTTCGACTCAAAATATTATGTTTTAAACTATTATCTTTTCGACTCAAGACATACGTTCATTATTCTCCTAAGTTTTCGACATATATTAAAGCTACTACAATAGTATACTGATTGTCTTGAATAGATGTAAAGAATGATGACGTGAACGCGAAGATATATTGATCGAACTATATATAGTACAACTTGTAACTAAGTAGGTACCCCAATGAAATATTAATAAATGTGAACTTTTTCTAATCTTAAACACATTTATTAAAATTCCGACCATAACTTCTAACGTAATACTATAAAATTTTAATAAATTGAAAATAATCACTAGAATCTTAAATTGATTCATTCACTCATAAAGGCCTCTTTTTGCTACTGATACGAATGTCTACAAATTTAATATGCTTTTAAAATATCTTTCAAATAAAAGAAAAATATCTATAAATAAGACCATATACATATACCGGGTGGTCCAAATTTCGAAAGCGGAAACTTAAATGGCAGATAGTAAACCTCAAAATATCAGTTTGTAATGTAAACTATATTCAAAAAATGCTTCGTTTCAAAGATATAGGATGTCGAAGTTTTTGTGAAAATTATTAAATTTTCTAGATTACTTAGATATTTAAATTAAATTTGGCACATTTAGTTAGATAATAAAAATACATCTTTTTATGCAAAAATTATTATTTGACTTCCACTAGTGACGTGCATACGTAAACATTTTCGCACAATTTTATTGAAAAAAATTTTAGATCACTGATTTCATTTTCATAAAAAATTATTTCTGGATTTCCCGCTTAGTTTACACCAAAAAGTTACTATAATTTTTTTTTCATTTAATACGTATATTCAAAAAATAAAATTAATTAATTAGACAATAGGACCTATTTTTTTTTCAAATTTTCGAGTAGTATATGAAACCAAAGAAATTATTACTGTTAGTGTTTTTGCATTTTAACATGAATTTTAGGTCATTTATTTTCAGAATAATTATTAATAACATTGCGATTAAAGTTGTTTGTATTTAGGTATTAATCTAAACAATGATGTTTTCTAAAAACGAATACGTAAATATTTATGTTTGTGATTGATCTTGTAATGGAAATGCGGAAGCCGCAGTTCGTAAATATCGTAGACGTTACCCTAATACAAGAATTCCAGATGTTCGCATTTTTATTAAAACTCATCAGAATTTTTGTAAACTTTTGCCTGCATGGTAATAATGAACAAAATACAAACCGTTAAAAATTCAATTTTTGAGCGTGTGAGATAGTATTTTTTAAATTGATTTTTGCTAAAAGTGACGTACTACCCAATAAAATAAGTAACTCATTATGAATTCGTCACAATAATACAGATTTTACTTAAAACATGCTATACGCGCTATTATTTTTACTTATTACATATGTGGTACCATTAAAGATAAAGTTTACGCAAATGCTGTATTTGCGAGTGAATATTTAAATCTAATGATTTAGCAAGCTTATTATGAAATGCAGCAAAATCCTCATGAAGTGCCAGCTGTAATACATGCCTTAGTTAGAAGATGTCAAAAATATATTGATGTGAATAGACTACATTTTAAGCAATTTTTTGTTATTTTACATTTAATTTTCTTTCATTTTGTTATTCAACAACACTCACTAGTTTTAATAATTTTTTTATTTTTATTTTTGTTTAATTTTTTTTTCAGTCAGTATGTATTTTAATTTTTTTGTCGCAAACAGTAAGGCAAACAAAAAAAAACATAAAGACAATTTTTTGTTGTTAACTTAATAAGGATTCTAGAGATAATTTTTAATACTAGAAAAACAAACCAGTAACGCATCATTTTTTTCGTGCGAAAATTGTGCGAAGATGTGTCCGTACGCACGCCTAAATATTTTAATTAAAATTTTGACTCCCTGTATCATTGTAACGAAGCATTTTTCGAATATAGTTTATATTACAAACTCATATTATTTTGAGGTTTTTAATCTGTCATTTAAGTATCCGCTTTCGAAACTGGACCATCCTGTATTTGCAATATATTCGAGGATCATATAACAAATTCTCAATGAGATTTAAATTAAACTTTTATAGTTATGTTGAATAAAAGTGATTTAAACAAATAACAAACATCTACTATACTAATTAGATTTTATCCAGCATTTCCAGGGGACCTAGCAAGCAAATAAGTTGTTTGGTTGTGGCAAGTTGTTTTTTGCAGAAGAAAATTCCTTTCTTTTATGTACCATTTTTGCAGTTTTGTGACTATTCAGAAGAAATTACTAGGATACAAAAACCTAGTTTTTTTGAGCTTTTTTTTAGTAATTTACTTCATTTTTAAAGACAAAAAAAATTTCCCTATGTTGAAGTGTACAGGGATAAATAGGTGTAGGTATTGGGCATTTTAGCCGAAACCTATTAAAAAAATATAATATTCTCACTCTTCCCGCCCTCTATATACTAGAAATATTGATTTATGTTAAGAAAAATTTAAGCAGTTTTGCTGCCATAGAAGATATTTACGAATATAATACAGGATTTAATACCAATTTGCAAGTGCCTGATCACAATCTAGCACTGTTTGAAAAGAATCCTCGTTATATGGGTGTAAAACTATTAAATAAATTGCCTAGTCATATACAAAAGATATTTTTTTTTGTGTTTAAAAATAATATTTTAGAGTTTCTAATACCTTCGGCACCATATAACTTCTGGAAGGAGGAATTCTTAATAATGGTTTTGACATGATCATTTTTATAAAATCGTTGATTGAATATACCAAATATTCAATCAACGATAAAATTATAGATTTTAAATATTATACGCCCATCGAACATTATAGTGAAATAGAAATATTAAGTATAAGATAATTTTATCTTTTATAGTGTAACTAGTAATGAATATTAATATAGAGAAAACAAATATTGAACTAATACATAACATTTACCATACTTAAAATAAAATCAAGAGTTAATAGTTATTCTAAAGAAAAAGAAGTTATAAGTAACGTCAGGCTAAGATAGAAAAGGAGAAGAAAGATATAGTTAATTAATCTTATGCACCCATGATCGAATTAGATTATTAATTGATTAAAATAATAAATAGTTTTATATACTTATTTAAAATAAAAAGTACAGTTAACTAAGTTCTCCAAAGAGCCTAAAGATATCAGTTTGATTACCAATATTGTAATAACCTCTTTGGAACACAGAGTTTGGATCTACCAACAAAACTGAATAGATTTCGAAATGAGCTTGAAAATAATCTGTGGACTATCAGTATTATGTAAAGAAAATAAAATCCAGTAACCTAATAAACTTTATCAGAAAGTAAATATGACATGTATGGTTTGATCACTAATGACTTTTGATAGGGGGTTTTCACTAATTGATACCCGCTAATGAAATATAACCTCAAGTTACCATCAACTGCAAGTGACTGTTTCTAGGAAAGCACATAACAGTGCATTTTGACACATTCAATGCAATTTTCCAGAGACCATTCTAACAAATGATCTCAGTCTAATCAATGGGCTTGAGCGTCCAGGACAAAAATATTTACAATCAATACATTTCTTGACAGCATTCATTTCTTGAGTAGATGATAAAAATGATAAGAGGTCACAGTGAAAACCCTAAGGTATATCTAAGATCGCCTCATTTTTGTGCAGTTATAGGCCATTTATTTTAATGCACAATAGCTTTTCACATGAAAAAATGAGTATATGAGAGTAAATTTCCAGCAAAACCCATAAGTTTTTATTTATTAAATTGCATTTAAAAAATTAGAATTATCGCTGCATATCTACTACTAATGAAATCCAAATAGATCTAAAAAAAATTTTTGTTCTCTAGATCTTTTAAAAAAGTGGATTGCGTACAGAATAAAATAATATAAATTTTATTTATCAGCAATAATTAAATTAAAATGAAAAATTAAAAACATCAATAAAAAAATGGGAGTATAACGCTTCAAAAAGCTTATTTTTAATACAATATTAGTGTTTTCAATGCCCTTTATTATATTCTAATGATAGAATATGACTACTAGTTTGTTTTCGTTTTATACGTAAAGTTATTATATATTTTAAATGCATAATTTTTCTTATCATACACGTAATAAATTATATCAAATAGTTCAAAATATAAACCATAAGAACGTTATAACTTACCTTTCAGTTCCATTGCAGCTACTGCTACTTAAATGGTTAGTGGAAGGGGGGTTAGTGCCGGCAGTGGAACCTGGCCCTGTCCGCCAACCTCCTAATAGAGGTCCTTCGCCTGAACTGGCGAGGGTAACGCTAGTTGGAAGCTTTAAACGGCTCCTTAAGTCTTTTCTGTAAAAAAAATAACAATAACATTAATTTTATTTTTACATTTATATAAAAATCTTTTAACCTTCTATGTTTTCTAGAAAGATCTAGCTCGCTGGCCGAGCTAACATTGGCAGCTCTGTTGACGTAAGCGGCAGGTAAACTGTCGCGTGACGACGAGAAAAAGCCTTCCTGATGAAAGCTGCTACGCTCGGAGGGTCCGCACTTGTTCATTCCAAGCTTACAGCCTACTAAATCTGTAAAAATTATATTGACATAGTAGAGCCATATAATCTTACCGAAACCCAATACTTACTCAACAGACTTTGCTTGCTGACACTCTTAAGTACTCTATTGACACTTTCCTGGCTGTTTTTATGAGCGGTGGGCCGAGATGGGGGACTGAGGGCCATGTCGAGCCCTCCGCCACTTCCCCTAAGCCGCTCACCCCACCATGCATCCCCCCGAAGTAATAATACCTGAAAAAAAAATTATAAAATTACAACTAGAATAATACATTTATTTATTGAAAGTATAAACATGAAAAATAAAGAAATCGAATATCTGTATATTGTCGACAATAACGATAAACGGCTTTTTGTTAATACCCCAAGCAACAAAAGGCTTTTATCAAAATCGCATCCTTTTAAGTTATATATTGTGCATAACATAAACGGATCACATGCCCGTTATTTATTAAAAGTAGATTTAAAGAATAATATGTAAAACGTTGGTGTTATTTGAGAATATTTCATATTTGATAAATCCTTTAAAACGGTATAATACGAAACAGTATGGAACTCGGGAATAAGAGTTTAGTCTAGGAATGTTCAATTAGTGTCAACATGTGAAATAAGATGGAAAATGAAGTCCATATGCCTGTAACTAATAAGAAATAACTTTAGAAATACAAAAACAATGAAAACTGACTTCAAAAAGCAGGAACATACTTAAAATCAGTTCAAATTCTTTAAACGTTCTTTTGAGTCTAAAGACACAATAAAAGACCGAATTCTATTTTGCTAAATTAAGCTTTGTAAATCTCTTAGTAAAACAGAGTTATTCCATTTTATTACAACTTATTATTTATACAGTTAGCCTATAAAATTTTTTTTAAAGAACCTAAGTCTGTTGGTCTATAAATGCCTCAGCGAGAAGTAGTTTCTGGGTCTTGGGTCCATATTGTCTTGTCGGGTAATTATAAATAAATAAGTAAATAATGAATTCTATTAAAACAAAAATCTACATAATGAATAAATGCTCATACAATACCTCATTTCTCTTTTAATGCAGTTTAAGTCTGGTGCAAGTCTAGTTTAAAGCTACTCAACTGAACCAGACATAAATACTATAATAATATTTTGAATATATCTATTAGCTAAACTAAAATAAGAAATATATAAATTTTACCAAATTACTATACTTTTAGTTCATTGATTCTTTTATTACACAGAAAATATATTAAAAACATTAATTATTAGATAACAAAAAAATATATATATGCTAATATTCCAATAATCTTAAGGTTAAAGAAATCTTAATATTGTTATTAAATTTGGTTACTTTGATTAAATAGGTAAGTCTTGTACTTCCTCTTAATATTTTTAGGGCTTAGAGTAAGATAACGTTCCGGTATTGAATTGTATTGCTTTACAGCGTTATATGAAAAAAGATCGCCGGAAGATTGCAGTGGTATGCAGCGGCATAGTTAACTTTTTTAAATTTCTAATATTAACATTGTGAATGGTATGTCGAAATGCTAAACGTTCTTTTATTAAATTGGAAGAAGAAGGATTATTTAGCAGCTTTAATAAGAAACAAGAAAAGTGCAAAATTCTACGATTATTCATGTTTAACCACCCGAGGTGTTGCTGTATAAGTGTGAAATATGATCAAATTTGCGCAAATCACAGATAAACCTCAAGCAAGCATTCTGCACCTTCTGTATGTGATTCTTGCTCTCCAAATCCGAAGAAAAACCATAAACGTAGTCACAGTATGTAAAATTAGATAACACAAGAGTTTCACTTCAGCTTTTTTAAAGGATTTACTTAATATGTTCATATTAGTGTATAAAATTTTCAAAAAGTTTTCTTAAATATTCTTAAAATCTTAGTTGATTATCGATAACAACCTCCAAGTTTTTAGTACTGTCGATAAATTATAGTTTTTCGAATTATTTATAATAATATTTAAATTATGCTTTAAAAACTTACAATTTTTCTTGTTACCAAAAGCCAGACCATTAGATTTTTCCGGAATAAGCTTTAAATTGTGACCCTCAGATTTTAATTGTGATCTTCATTAATGAATAATTCCATTTCTTTAAAATCTTTCGTATCAAAGCACATGTAGATCTGCGCGTCATCAGCAAAAGCCTGAATCTTACAAAAATTCTATGATTTTAGAAAATCTGAACTATAAATAAGGAACATTAAGGGGCCCAAAATTGACCCCTGGGGAACGCCAGATGATATAGCTGCTCTATCAGAAAAAATATTATTACAGCACAGCGATTGTAATCTGTTGGATATATACGATTTTATAAGCATACAAGATTCGTTGTAAAATCCATAATATTGCAATTTGGCCACCAATAGATCATGATTTACAGTGTGTAATGCTTTCAAAAAGTCCGACAACAACAAAATCGTATTAATTTTTTTATGTTGTGCTCTAAATATATTATCCAGTACATTTATCGAAGCTACTGATGTGCCATAAACCTTTCTAAAACCACATTGAGTGTTAGGAATAATGTTATTGTTCATGCAATACTCATACATTTGTTCATACGGAATTCTTTCAAAAAATTTTAGCAAAGCCGGAAGGATATTGATAACGCGAAGCCACTCATTAAAGCCACTCGGATTTGGTGTTTTCGGCAGCGGTTTTCCTACAGAAATTTTCCATTGATCGGGAAAGTAGCCAATTTCTATACAGGAATTTATCATATGGGTTATATATGTTACGGGTAAAGTTAGAATAACGGTTAAACTTAGGTTTACCCGGATAAACTGCACAATACCCAGAAAACAGTTCAAAATATTAATAAAATTGTACACGTACCCGGGTAAACCGCGTTCTATCCGCCTTGGCGTGGTTAATGTTAGTTAACCTAAATTTAAAAAATAACGCCATAAATATCTGGAGAAATTTATTTAATTAAAAAAATAGAGGTTTCACTAAAACTGTATCCTAACAAAGTAAAAGATAATATAATCTATTTGTTCAAACAAGACAAGCTGCTGTGACATTTTGAGTTACAAAGATTTCCAATAGCTTTACATTTACATTTATTGGTCATGCATTTAGTTTTACAGTTGCATCGTTTATAACCTTGACCTCCTAAAAGTGACTGTTCGTTTGCAAGTTGTCTTAAATTTTTCTTTTCCGGTGATACACTTTCCATCTCAATAAGCTTCTCACTGCATACAGAAAATTGGTTCCTGGAAAACACTTCTTTGATAGTTCCTATCTTGTTCGCCAGCTTATACAAATCGTCGTCAGTTTTCTCGATAACTGTCATGAGAATGTTTCTAAAATCACCCCTTCCTCGATCAACGTCTGGAATTTTTACTCTCACTGTATCTCCAACAGAACATGTGGGAAACTTTAAATTAGATAAAGCTTTCATCTTCTTTACTTAATTTCCTACATTTCTTTTTGCGTCTAGTCTGTTTGACAGTATATTCCTTTGGTACAGGCAAAGTTCACACCTTATATTTCCTGATGTATTTAAATTGTCACACTCTACACACTTGCTCTGATTTTCTGAAGTTTCTGCATTATTAGCGTTTTCTCGATAATTATTGTTGCCATTTTCCATATTGCCACCTTCAGTAATATCTAAATTGTCTGGTTCTGGGTCACTATCCAACGGCTGGTTTATATTTATTTCTTGTTGAGGCTGTTCACCTAAACCAAATTCCCTTACCACTTTCTCGAGCTCTTCTTCGGTTCGTAGATTTTCAATAGCTTCTTTTGGAAAAGCTGATCTGGATAGGCCGACTTTAATATCATGCCCAAACATGGCGGCATCAGGAGCTTGTTTTATCCCATCATCGTATGCCCTATTTTTCATTAACTGAACAAATCTTAGACCTTCTGACCATCGCGTGCAGTTTTCATCGTCCATTCACGTCATGAGCATGTTCTGTATATCTTGATTTGCTCTTTCCACGCTGCCTTGTGAGTGACTGTGACGTGGTTTCCTATGGACTATTTTTAAGCCACTCCATATCGTACATAACTCTTCAATGACATGGTTGGCGATCTTCCGGCCATTGTCCGATTGTAGTATAGATGGGGCGCCGAAAATATAAAATATGTTTACCAGGCTCTTAGCTACTTCCTCAGCCCTTTTCGACGTTAATGGACATATTTGAACAAACTTAGTTAAGTGGTCCTGATACACCATAATAAATTTGTATTCTCTATCCGGATGGGATTGCATGTCAATTAGATCCACTTGACAACGGCTGTTCATCTCCGAAAAAACCATTGGTTTAACAACAAGTTTTTTTTTGGCAGATTTCAGTTTCTTTTGGCACCCTTCACACAAGCGCAGATATAACTTAATAACATCTTGAGTTATATTCTTGTACTTTTTTTTACATTCGCTTTCCATACGGTGCTTACCGCCATGTCCTATAGCTAAATGTGCATCATGCAAAATGTCAAACATTTCGTCGTTTGTAACGTAATATTTAATGCTAGTTTCACCTGACGATACACGAGCAATAAGCTTTTCAACGCCTCTAACAGAACATATATGTCAAACCTCTTTAACCGCCGATATTGTAGCGTAGTCTTAGTTTTAGAGTTTTTTGCCAACATGACTGATTCTAACATTTCTTGGTATTGTTCATTATTAAAATAAAAACTATTTGCACTTTTCGTAGACACCAACTCGTTAAAAACTTTATAAAAACGCGCACGTCCACTGTCTTCGGTTGCCATTTTAGAACTGAACTGAACGTGGTGAAACATGATGCAATAATAATTCGTACATCCAACTTTACCCACGCAAAAGCGAATAGAACGCGGTTTACCCGGGTAAAATCCGAAATATGTGTAATTTCAATATTATTTCGGACTTTACCCATGTTTTCTGGGTATTTTGCAGTTTATTCGGGTAAACCTAAGTTTAACCGTTATTCTAACTTTACCCGTAACATATACATATCAATGTAAGGACTGCAATATTTCAGCATTAGTGGTGATACTTCATCTACTCCAGTAGCATTACTCTTTATATTGTTTAATATTCTATGAACTGTCGATACGTCTGATCTTTTGATATTAAATTTTAAATTATTGTCGTAAAAATTATTTGTGCAGTTCGATTAATTTTCTAAGTAGGTAGCGAAATAGTTATTGATATCATTGGGATTTGCCAAATTTTGTGTTTTTTTTAAATTTTAATTAAACAGAAATATAAGATGAGAGTTCTCAAAAGGCATTATTATAACCAGATTAGTTTATTAAGTAACTTCTTAATATTTAATATGCGCATCATGGTAAGTCAATTTTGCACTAGTCCTATTCGGTAGATTTTGGAGTAAATAGAACATACCCGCCACATCAATACCTACTTATGAAATGAAAATGCGCCCATCAAAATTATACTCTACAAGTATTGTTACCTTATGCAGGTTTTATTAAGTTAAGTATATTTCAATACCTACTGATTTAGAAGCCGGTAAAGGTTCAACTAACTTATTGTAAGAAATGGCATATTTTTCTAAATAATTTCTGACTGAAATCTGTCTTCAAGTATTCGAAAGACTCTATCACGAAAAATAAAGTTAATGATACGACCCGAAAGACAAAACGTCGAATAATAAATCTGAAAGCGCGAAAGCCACTTCGAATAGCAAAGAAAAGTAGCGATATAAATGGATAATTTATTTGCAAGTCTACTTAAAATAAAGTTATAAATAGAATTTTAGTATTTTCGTGTAACCTGTTTAAAGTAATATTTATTTTAATTCAATTTATTTTGCTTAGACTAATTTCATTGGCACCGTAAGATAGTACATTTTTAGTTAGTTAATTTTTCTAAGAGAAGAATATAAGGTAATAAGTAGATATTCATATTTCAAGGAGTGATTTTTTAAGAAATTTATATCTTTTCGTGATATCAAAGAATCATAACTTAAAGTTTTACCACGTAATAATAACCAGCGTATTTAATTAAACAAGGACTTAAATATTCAGTTCTCCTTAAAACAAATCCTTCTTTAGAACCTCAATTATTTTTGCAAAATCTTTCCGAAATGGGGACACGTCCCTACAGAGCAATAAATAAACCAAGGGTATTAATACATTATACGCTACTGTCTATGTAATATACATAGCCCTAAATCATCTTTTGATCGCGGGCTTATCTTTAGAATATATTTTCAGTTTACGGCCTATAATGGCGCCGTTCCGAACGAACGATATGATCCCTCGTTTTACCACCTATTGACAGAAGGAATGTCACAAAAGCTTATTAACCCCCTTATTTCTTCATTAAAAGCGCCTAATTGAAAATCTACTCGAAAACTAAAGATCACTGCCCGAGGAAACTTTCCGGCTAATTGGCGGAATTGCCATTGGATCGAGCGGCAGCAGGATTTAGCAATTGTTTCGGGGAAAACAAAAGAAGTGCGAAGTAATGTTAGAAATTGAAGCGAGGTTGCCACGTATCCCAATTCCAATTCAATTAGAGAAGTACAGAGAACAAAGAACAGTGGAATATAATAATCAGTGGCTTCTCTAGCAAGATGCAAGTTTAAAATACTGGATATAAATATGGGGTAGTTCTGGCCATTATTAACTACTTGTGCATTTGTTAATCTTGCGTTAAGTACTGGGCATTCACAAAAAGGCACGATAAGCTATCGCCAATTTTATTTAAGTGATATAGTTGAGTCTGCATTGGCCTGTTACTGTTTCTATTACGATTTTAATATCTTTTTGCCAGTTAAAAGACGTCTTTAGAGCCAATTCTATTTTGGTACATTTAGGAAAGCTTTGGTCAGATACATATCTTCTAAAGTTATTTATTTTGTTTAGTGCATCAACACTCATTTGTTCTTAGATATTGTATAGGGCTATTGAAAGGATTGGTTTGGTTCCATCCGTTTCCAACGTAAGTGTTACTGGACGCTTTATTGGATATTATATATCCCATTCCGTTTCCTGGATTCTCCCTATATCAATTAATGATTATCGTTATTCCAGGAAATCATCTTTAGAGTACGTATGCATTAACTAAATACTTTTTTTACTTTGTTTAGTGCTTGCTTTGATACGGGTTCTAAATAGTATGTTTATTAGTAATATACACTGCTTTTTTAATTTTAGTTGCCCCTAATATTACGCCTTAAATTTTTCTTTGCAAAACTATACATACTTTCCGTAGAGATTTTTGTAAATTCTGTTCCAGTATAAAAACTCCAGAATCAACTCAGATGCCTTTACAGAGCTACGCACACATACGTGAATGTTATACCTTTCGTTTAGTAGTTATTAATGAACTAAATGAGTTAATTGTTTTGTTGGGTATTACGTCACTACCACAGTAAAAATCAATTTAGAAAATACTATCTCACAAGGAGAAATCAAAAGTTTTTGAACAAATTGTTAATAACGAGAACACGTGGTTAAATGAAGTTCATGATAGTAGATAAACAACCGATGATTTTTTAAAGCCAGGTTTTGCCTATGGTTGACAACATTCCTCAGATTCCGGATGCTTCTGGCATTAAACGTTTATCAAGCTTTAAGGAGCATGAAATTATAAATCGTATCGTTAAAGATTTAAGTTTATATTTCTTTTAAATACGCGAATAAGTCTATTTTTTTTCTTTTCAATACTTAAGCGTGTGAGATACTATTTTCTAAATTGATTTTTTTTTATAATACTGACGTAATATCCAATAAAATAATTAACTCATTATAAATTGGTCACAACAATACAGATTTTATTTAATTGGTGGTGAGTAAATATATACAAGTTGGGGAATCGGAGATTACGCGCTTTCCAAAATAATGACACCGCCTCTTCTTTTTGTCGATGAGCGGCCGCCTTTGGTCATCTGATAGGTATTTGTTGTTTTTATTTTTTACAAAATAAGAATATTAGTATCGGCCTATAATAATATGCTTCATTTTGCTGTGTTGCTGCATGCTGCACTGTTGAATTTTTAAGCGCTATTATTTTTTTCTCATCTTATTATGACTGTTGTTGATGGAATTTTATTAAACCATGATGGCAAAAGCAAATAAAAATGATTTTTTTTCACGAAATATTCTATTTTTATCTTATCTTCTTCTATTTCATTATATGGAATAAACAATTCTTTCAATGTTCAATATTGTCTTTTTGGGAAATTAAATAGAGCAGTTTTCAATTCCGTACTCAGTATTCTCAAAAATTGAATATTTTGGATGGTATTCTGGGCGAGTATATTATACACGCTGAGCCATAATAGGCAAATTTCGTCGTCGAGTTTTTTAGTCGAGAATTTGAATTTGGAGAGACTTAGAAGGTACTAGACAGACCTAGTAAACTATAGAATGGTGGTACAATGGTTACTAATAATAATAAGTGATGCAAGAGATCATTACAAAAGCATTATATGAACAAGCATTATTCATATAATCCTTTTTTATAAGCTTTTTGACGATGTTGAATAAGCTAGAGAAATTAATAAGCTAAGAACGTACAAAATCATTAAAAAAAATAAGTTTACAGTTAGAATCGATCTGATAGCTTATAATTAGATTGCCTCATCGTGTATCCTTTTCGTTATACCTAAAACCTTTATTTTTTAATGTAATTAAGCAATAACTCAGCAATAGAAGTAATATTAAGTAACACACTAGTTCACGTTTAGAAGGTGCCATTTCACAAGTAAAGTAGAATAAAACCGCCTTTCTAGTTTATCTGGGTTGAACACGAAGATTTTTATGTAAAAGTAAAGGGCAAAAGTTTATAGGATAAAGAATATCATAAAACACCTTTAAGTCTTTATATTTGGTAATATGTTCACTATAGTAAGGGGACTAGACACAAGAACTGTATTCGAGATGTGAACGTACCAGTAAACAGTAAAGCAAACGGAGAGAAGTAATATTATGAAAATCCCGAGAACACGTTTTAATAAAACAAGTATCTAGACCGATTAACCTATACATTTGAAATATGTGGAATAAAGCTCAGACCACTGTCAAGAACACCTCCAGATCTCTGATCTGAATAATATATTCCAGTATGATATTATCTATTAAAAAAAGTAATTCCAAGGTTCCCTACACTTATTAACTTAATTAATATTACCTGTGGATGAAACTTTACGAAAAAATGTGAAATCATTAGCAAAAAGGAGAAAAGAGCTGTACTGAAAGCACTTCGAGATATTATTTATATAAAAGTTGAACAGCAGAGGCCCTAAGTGGAACATCAGACAATACCTGAATCTCATGTGACTCATAACCACGCACTTTAACAATCTGTATTCGATCACTTAGGTAAGTCTCAAGCCATTTTAAGAGACGGCTAAATGCCTGCTTTCTTAAGTTTCTTTGATAGGGTAAATCATTAACAAGCCATGATTTACCGTGTCAAAGGTCTTGGAGAAGTTAATGAACAAGTAAATTAAGAATGGCCTCACCTGTAGAACCTATAGCAAGGGCACTATATGTAGAAGAGGATATTGGGTATATAGAAATTGGCTCTTTTGGAGCGAACTGATTTTTCTTAAAGAATACTTTTAATTTAATAAAAACAAATTTTTCAATATTTTTCTATTATCTTTCCATAAAATTCTCGGAAGATTGCTCTATATATTATAGTATCAACATGTAGTAATTATTAAGTACTAATGAGACTTCCTATTAGGTATGAAATAATATCATTTTAAAGTTTAACCATTTTTTCACAAATCAATTAAATAAAGAAAAGAAAAATAATTTGATTTTTGAGTCCTATAGTCTCCTCAATAATCTACTCTACCCTAAGTTGCTCAATCTGGCAACATATAATCCAGGAGAAGAAACAACAGGTTGCAGAGCGCCGCCGATTCGATTTTGTTTTTTGATTGAACGTTCCCATACGTTGCTACGAGGGTGCTGCATTGTAGGTCAAAACACTTTTAAGCGAGCAGCGGGAGCAGCAGCAGGCGAGAGTTTATCTGGATATGCTTCGGATTTTTAGGCAAAAGGGTTACAGTCAGGTGAAAAGGGTTTAAGAAAATGGGTCGTAGAGGTAAAACGAGAGTTTTCGTTATAATCTTGAAGTAGGAACGGAATTGAAGTATTAGATGGTGTATCTTGAGCTTGATAAACGCAACAGGTTGAATTTTATGAAGGTATTTTCTTATAATTTTTATTAAAAAAAAGTAATAATGTAAAATGAGTTGGTATACAAATATACTTTAATACTGTTATACTACATTAAGGATATTAGATAAATAAAAAAGGAGCTTTCTTATTAATTTACTTTTAAAATTTATATGTTGTAACGTAAATAAGGACAACAAAACTAATTACATACCAAAAAACGTGATCCTTTTTGAAGATTTACGAAACAATTTAGAAGTTCTTCTTTTGAATTTTCCACATTTTAAGAACATACCGACAGTTAAATCAAGAAAGGATCCAAATTCTAGAAAATTTGAGCAACCAGGATTTATTACTTTTTTCAGGTGCGGATCTTATTGATTCCCAGCAACTAGCATACTGGTTTTAAGATTGGCTTTACCGTATCTCATCTTTAAGGTACGCAACAGTACGTCGAAATTAAGCTGATCTTCATATGGAACCATTCTTAGTATTTCTGTTCTCTCTTATAGTGTAAAACTGAATGCCTATTCTTTGTTATCCCAGAGGCTTTTTCTGGGAGCGGCCTCGAACTAATTCAAGTCGACACTTTGTATTCCAACATCGGAATAAACAAGGTGACGCTTTACTTTTATTTGTAGTTCTCGTATTTTTTTATGTACTTCTACAAATTTTTGCTTCAACCATTGTTTCAGAATGGGTCAGTAACTGTCTTTGCTTCGTCTTAAAATCTTCTCAAAGTTGTGAATCTCCTTCTTCTTGTTGTCGGTTTCGTTCTTCTTGTTCTGGTTTGATTTTTCTATCACGTTCTGTTTGCTTCTTTTTAAGATCTGCTTTTAAGTTGAGCAATTCTTCTTTTATGATCTTTATCAGGTTTTCTTGTTTCTTATCTCGCTCATCATTTTCTTTCTTCAGGTCGTCTCTCCTAGTTTTATTCAGGTCTTGATGCTTTTTTCTTATTCTTCTCTTTGTTTTCTATCTCGTTCTTCTCTTTGTTTATGGTCTCGTTCCTCTTATACTCTTTGCTCGTCAAACTTCTTTAACATTAACTCCATTAATTTCTCGTCCTCTCGGCCTGACTTCTTGTCAAAGAGATCCACTAAACCAAGACACCAAATATACCGTAATTCAGAAGCACACTCTTTTTCGGAACAAACTCCAGTAATATACTTTTATGTCAGGAACACACACTTTAAGGTTTATTTTTAAGGTAAACAACAAAACTGATTAAAATATTACAAAACGCGGACCCTTTTAAAGGCTCATGGAACAATCTGGAAATGCTTAGAATTTTCTACATTGTTTTTGCCGATGGAGGTTAATAATTTCAAGAGAATACTGACAGTCAAATCAAGCAAGTATACAAATTATAGGAAATTTAAACAACCAGAATTTGCAATAAAATGAAGCATTTTTCTAAAAATTTGGTAGCCATGATATTAGACAATGCTCTATCGGTCTAAAATATTTTTAGAACTGCAGCGTTGCCGCTTATATAAAAAAATGGCAAGACCTTTTATTTTTTAAATGGAACATCCTACATACGTTTAGATATTTTGATTGCTTGTTTCATTTTGAGTTTTTTAAAATTATATCTCCAGTATGTTTTTTTGTTAAAAACTAAGGGATAATTAATTGTTTATTTCTCAGCCATTAAGGTTCCTAAAAAGCTCAAATTTTTAACACCACTTTAAGAAACCATCTTAATTAAATTCCCCTAGCTTCATTTAATCAGTATTATACAATGTCGTCAAAAATTAAATAAAAAATGCTTCCTTTACTAATATAGCGAAAATCCATTTTTTTTAATGGAACTTTTATATTTTATTTTTTATTCTAATAGACAGTTAAAATACCTTTAATTTAATATAACACATTCCTATACTTAAGTAGCCGCGTTTCAGAAAAAATACCTATTTTCGTGAAATTTGATAATTTTAAATATTTTTTTATACAATTTCTTAGTTAGCTATGAAAATGGTTTATAAGACCGTTTTCTAGTAGATCTAATTTTGCTTTCATCTAGCTCTTTAAAACAGGTAATAACTTACTGACGGAGCTCTTCTTTACTGTTTACTGGTATTGCATACACATTTTCCCATATATTATTTCAGAAATAAAATTCAAGAGGTTTCAGATCTGGCGATCTCGCCGGCCAATCCCATATTCCCATACGCCTAAACCATCATCAAACATTTCGTAGTTCTCTTGTTGCACTGTCTCCACAGTGAGCCGGGGCTCCATCAAGTTGAAGCCAATAAGTATAAAAATATTGCAAGGGCAGATTTTCCAAAAAATTACTTACACTACTTCTGAAAATTTTTAAGAATTTGCTAGAATTTAATGGTTTATCATAATTTAAAAATTTAACTTGATTATCTTTTAAAAGGCAAAATACGTTGAAAATAAATTTTTCTTAAAAACCTATTTCTTTTGTCGCGTGTCGATTTAAATTGGCCTAAGAAAGAATATTTCTTCTATTGAAAAATCCCTGTCTGGAAAATTCTTAGAAAGTCAGCGTCTTCATTACCGTGGATCAAAATGTTTTCACAGAATTCTACTCTTCTATGATAGTCTTGTGGATTCAAAGCCTGAGCTTTGGTGAACTTGTATGACTTAAATGAATATATGAAAACATTTTATAATTGGCTAATGTTTTTTGAATTGACTAATAATACAACCTAAATCATTCTTAGTACTTCTTATTGAAGATTGTGGATATGCAGTACAATATGCCAATACATTCATAATATTAGTTTTTCATTGGGTTTTTGGCAACTGACTTTGTTTTATTTAATTTGGGTTTTAATTTAGAACTATAATTAACAAAATTATTTTGTAACTTGACATACTTTCGCCGATTCATTAATAATAGTAGATTTGGATACATTTTGTTAAATTTTCTACATATTCTTGCTATTATTTGATCCCATTGTTCATGAGAAATAAATAAGCTCATGAAAATCTCATTTGAGTAGTTAATCTTCCATTTTAGACTTTTTAATTAAGTCAATCATAAAACACACATGTTAGTGTTTTAACTTAATGAGTCACTATCATTTATTAAACTTTTGTGGCACTTTCATGGTTAACTAAATAATTTACAAAATAAAAATGAATAAAATTATCAAATTTTACGAAAATAAGTAATAATTTCTAAAACGCGGCTACTTAGGTATAGGACTGTGTTCTATTTAAATAAAGGTATTTTAGCTGTTCATTAGAATATAGAATAAAATATAGAGTGTTCTATTAAAAAAAATGGATTTTTCGCCATTTTAGTAAATGAAACACATTATAATTTAATTTTTGACGACCTTGTATAATGCTGATTAAATCAAGCTATGGAAATTTAATCAAAATGGTCTCTTAAAGTGAAAATTTGAGCTTTTTAGAAACCTAAATAGCTGAGAAGTAAACAATTAGTTATACCTTGGTTTTTAACAAAAAACACGCACAATTATTTTTTGCTCAAGAACCGCTAGAGATCTGTATAGGGAAGTATGATCAAAAAAGTTTTAAAATGAAGCAGCAAATCAAAATGTTTTATTTAAAAAATTAAAATTGTTGTAATTTTTTATATAAGTGGCAACGCTGTAGTGCTGAAAATCTATCTGTTACCATGGCTACCAAATTTTCAGAAAAATGCTACGTTCCATTTTCCATATACTTCTAACATACCATCGGTCGTCAATCACTTTGAATATAATACATTTTACGCATTGTTGAGTAGGCCAATTTTTTTTAATATTTAACTGATAAAGCAATAATATTTTCCATTATTCTGAAAACTTAAAATATTTATTCAGCAATAAAATTGTATAAAATAAAAAAAGTATATATTTTTAATGTTTTAAACGAAATGAAATATAAACGTATCTAGGTCAATAATTGCCAATTGTATTAGTTATAGTGGGAGGGTTTGATCGAAATAAAGCTGCGCTTAAAATAATGCAAAAAAGCATTGCGAACACAAAAAAAGTTACCTTCATTAATAGAAAATAATTTATATTTATTATATTTATTCTGCTGATCAGTAAGTATATGATTTACGTACATATAATGAAAGGCATACACAGCGTGGGCAAAAGTAATAAATATTCATTTAAATGAAAAGATGAAGATCCTATAGGTAAAGTATAGTTATATTATTACTTTTCAAGATAAAAATTATACAAATGGATAAAAATCCATTTTGCTTATTTTAAATTAAATAAAGTATTTCAGTTTATTATCTTGGCATTTATATTGATACATTTTTACGCTGCAAAGAGCATATTAATTCTTACAATAAAATGATGGAATAATACGTTGGAATATTATTTGCCCTATTAAATTGCCCTTGAATAATTAGTAACTGTTTTAAAACATGTTGCTAAAATTATGTTTTTTAAACCAAAATGTAAACGACTACTTAAAATTATTAATTAACTGATTAATTGACACTATTTGTATTAAATATTAATTTATTTAAAAAAAAAGCTGTATCTCATTCGATAATGACTAAAGTTATATCTTTATATACTTATACCAATTGTTATTGAAAAAATCATGGTCTGGTCGATTGAACTTTATTACATTTAGATCTAACTTTAAGACAGAAAAATCTAAATTTTATTAAAGACACTTTACTTAACAATGGTTATCCTGAGTTTTTATATAAAATTTTAAGTAGTAGAATCTGAAGAAATTATCTAACTAATTAATAATTGAATTACGTAACAAACAATTTGTTAAACTAATATAAAAAGCTACTTTTCTGTATTTCAGCTTTCACCGGCAAATTTCAAAAATCAATATATCATCTTTTCAACTAAAATTAAAGATTCTATTAAAAAACTTTTACATAACAATATTGTTTATAAAATTGATTGTTTGGAGATCATACTTTGAAGAAATTATCAAGAACATCAGATGTAATAACAAATATCATATTCCTTTGTGCCAACATGCAATTAACGCACCTCGCTCATTTAATTATTGTGACTCTATTAAGATCCTTCTTAAAGAATCTAATAAAAACAAAGGACTTATACTAGTATCCTTTTGCATTAAAAAATCTTAACACACAGTCTCTGGAAATAATATCGTCGTATAGTATTCTTTTTTTATCTCAGAATCATATCTGTTAAAATAGATTTTTTTAACAAAATAGATCAATTTTTTTCATTTTTATCATAATTTTGTAGAAATATCCCTTTTTCATATTTAAAAAAAAATATAAGAAATAATTCGCAATAATTTTACAGGTTCTATTTCTTATACTTTTTTCTTAATCTTTTTCCATCGTCAAGTCATTAGAGGCATAAGTAATTGCAACTGACTTATCGTGAAATATAGAACAATATAACTTTATTTGTATTAATATACTTTGTGTTTATTTAATAATTTAATAGTTGGATAGAAAATTATAATTAATATTTAATAAAAGAGTACGTATTTGTATACATAAGTAAGTTAGTGCTGAATCTGAAACTTGAAATTATTGGGCGCATTTAAAGCCTAAATGCGTAGTAGATTTACCTAAGCAGAATTTTTAAATTAAGTTCTTGATAAACTGACACTAATAAAATCTTATTGGATATAGAAAATATGGATTGATGTTAAAAAAATCTGGAACTCTCTCGGTTTTAGAATGCACTTGTTGCAACCTTATTTATCAATTCAAAAATCTCATTAAATGAACTTAGTACTAGAAGTAGATTTTATTAACTGAAAGGTATTTTCATTAAAGAAGAATAACTGTATAGAACTAACTTATTTATCTAATGATTAATTTTATATCAATATTCTAAAATAACATTAAAGACTAAAATTTGATTAATAGCTACAGTCATTTAATTTAAATAAAGCACAATGAACTAGAAATTCAATTTCAATTATGCCATTTGCAGTATTATCTGATAGTAGTATTAAGCTTGCTATTTTAAATTATACTAAAGCTGATAATTGTACCAGTTACCAATGAATAATTAATTGTAATTAATAAAAAAAGGATTTCTAGGGGAAAAGGATCTTTCTGTTTTACAAAAACGATATAGGATTAATATTACAGAAAAAAATATTTCTACAATTTTAAATCTTTCAAGATCGTACAATTATTGTATTGTGTAAAATTTATTCTATTTATTTATTTAAGATGAATAAGCAATTTATTTAATTTTATTATAAGCAATTTAGTAACAAGTATATATGTATATATGTATATATATATATATACGCACGCATATATCTATATATATATATATATATAGTGCTTTAAGATACAAATGAGAAGACATACTTACTGAAGCTTCGCAGACAGGTCTTTATAATATATTGAATAATTCTACATTGAAAACAATAAAAACCAAGATATTTACTGTTACGGTATTGATATGAAAAGACTTTTTCGAGGCCATGAAGTAAAAATTTACAAAACTAAAAAAAATAAAGAAGAACAAAAAAGTACATTGTTATTCCAGATGGTTTCTAGTAGTTTTCAAAATATATATTTTTTATGCTCTTCTCCTTAATGTGTATATGTCTAAATCCAGCATCATATAGCAGGGGATTCTCACTACCTAGACCCTATAGCATAAAGAGAAAAAAAACAACAACCTATCAGAGTATATCCCTCAAAAAACTTTGGCAAACTCTCTATTTTTATATATATATTTATTTTTTTTTCCTTGCATTTTGCTTATATGCTTTATAAATAGTCTTTTAAAAGTAATCCTAAATAATTTTCTGGTCTATTGGGAACTCCCAGCTTCAGAAATGTGTGTGTAAATGCTATGAGTTTGCTGAAGATGAAAATAGATACCTCGTGGCTGATGCCTACTTGTAGATTACTGAGCAACTTGTGCATGAAAGTCATTGTGAGTCTAAAAAAATACTAAAATCTAACTATATGAACATACTTACCAATATTTAATACGGTAATGGAATTTGTATAAAATATTAGCTGCTAATGGCGACTTATATTTCTATTTAATATTAAAGACCTAATTATACTTTAATTTATTGTTTGGAATAATGTTATATAAAAGAAGTCATGATTTCTATCATGAGAAGAAAAAGAAGAAAAAAGGTATTTCTGTTTTTTTGTCTTCTCTAACAGAATAAACGATCTGTTTAGGAGGGGTTTTCAATTTAATAATAAATAGTTTGAGTTGATTCCCAGATTATTGGGAATGGAACAGTGCATAAAAATAGTTATATTTATTAATAATTTTATTTATTTTGTGTATCGTTTAATTCTTTAATTCCTCTAAGGTATATGCATACAACAAAAGGGTCAAGGGGACAAGAAAAAAATGTGTTTGATTTTTAGACGAAAAAAGATATTTGCAAGATAAATTGTGTTTATTAGTTGTTGCATATGCCTTAAAACATACCTTAGCATATTCATCACATTTAGTTGTTATTATTTATATTAAATAAATAATTAAAATATACAGACAACATCTTGATTGTGAAACACTAAGCTACAAAATGTTCTTAACATCCGCGACGTCGCAGAAGCTGTAAATTCTATCAAGAGCACTATAGGAACGTTGTGGCAGATATTTAAAGAGACTGGTGATGTGAGAAAAGCTAGTCCAATAAGAGCAATAGAGCTTTTACATGATAGGCTTCAGGCATTACGAAAACCCCAATATTACTGCGAAATCAGCTTAAAAGTGTTCATGGCGTTAGTGTCACTACTCGAACAATAAAGAATAGGTTACATGAAAACAATCTTTATGCAAGACGTCCTGTTAGAGCTCCAGTAATATCCAGGAGGATATTAGAATTGGCTGAAGAATATCAAAATTGGCTAGAGCAGGAATGAGTAGGCCTTATTTTTATCAATGAATTAAACTTTGATTTTTTTTGTCCTCAAAAAGGCTGGCTAGCTCAAAAGGTCCTTGGTTCAAAAAGGCTGAGAATATGACGTATACCCTGACAGGTACCGAGGCGAAACTTTATTGGTTTGAGCTGGAGTTTCAATAGGGTTTTAGATTTATCTGGTATAACAGCAAACGAATATCAGAATCAAATTCTGGATGCCACTGTTCATCCACGCGCTACAAAATTTGGCGAAAATTTTGTACTTGCACGACAAGGCAAGTGTGCATCTTGCAAAAATCGCTACAAACTTTTTGGAGCAGCATAGTATGCAGGTATTTCCATGGCCTGCGCTATAAGTTGAGGAATTTCTTAACTTATATCTTATCAGGACGTTTGGGATATGTTGAAAAGATTATATTATTAATCCTCCAGTATACTACGATGAATTTTTATATTTCTAATTAATTAATGTTTAGCAGCTCTTTTAAAATGAATTCAAATGTGTTTTTTGTTATTTGTTGGAATTTTACAAATTTTCAAATTTTTAGTTTTGTTTAATAATTCAATGACATTTATTATACAATTTAAACTTTTTGCTTTCGTTTTTTATTACTATGTCTTGTATTTTTAAATGCACATATTAAAACTAAAGAATACCCCTTTAATTTGACCCTTGCATAGCTTAACTTCCAGTAAAGGCCTTAACTTTGAAGTTTTACTAGCGGTTTAACTATGCTTCCCTTTTTGTGCTAATAAATTTCATAATGAAACCTAGCTCTATTCGGACCCTTGAAGGCAAAACAAGACCTTTATAATTGCAAGAACTTGCTGGCATTATTTCTAAGCAACGAAGTTTTGACAGAAGGGGTTAGTATTTTACCCCCTTTCAACAATGAATAGTGCAGTCAAGAATGTGTGACTTTTTATATGCTTTGTGACTATACATATGTATATTATATAGAAAAAGATTTGTGGATAATGAATCATTGACACATAATATGTACGTTTACTTTTTAAGTATTCAATTCAATCAAAAACTAGTATCCATTTAAGTTATGCACTTGCATAAGGCAAATTTATACCAACATCTCAAGGTAAAGTAATGTTTTTACCTTTCAAAAGTAATGTTATTATTTTTGAAATAATTAGGTCAAAAAATATTTTACTGAAAAAAATCTTAAATCTGAAGTAAATAATATGTACATTAAAAAAGTTTAAATAATTTTTAAATTAGTTGTAATGATGTATATTACTTAATTTTGATTTAAAAAAAAAGCTTGTAAGATCTGGGAGACTATTTAATATATCAAATCACATAAAATAAAGTTGAAACTGGAAATAACTAGTAGAGGATTGTGCTCGGTTAAGAAACAAAAATATATGATGACTTATATCTAATAATAATATACAGTGCGGCTCTTATTTGTTTCCCCCTCCTCTTATATTTTAAATGCATTTATATAAAAATTTGAAACTTGGCACACATTATTATCAAACTAAATTCTACATATCAAAATAGCGGCAGGATGTCATTTTAAAAAATAAAATTAAATAAAGAAGGGGTCATACGATACATCGTTTGAAAGCTCTCATTGAATGCTTTATGGTCCTAGAATATTAAGTTATTACTTCTACCCATAGCAAAATGGCAGCCTTTTAAGATTTCATTTTTCGCATTTTTAATAATTTTTATTTTCTTTACTACACCTGTTCAGGTATAATTTGTTGGTAGATGTGTTGTTGTTTGTAAAGTTTTTTTTATTATTTTTTTTAATTCTTATTTTTTGTTGATTAACGTTGACAAAAAATACAAACAACAACATACCTAAAAACAAATTACACCTGAACAGGTAGAGTAAAAAAAATAAAAATGCCAAAAAAATCCCATTTTGTTATGGGTAGAAGTAATGACCGAATATTCTAGGACCAGAAAGTATTTAGTAGACGCTTTAAACAAGATATCGCATGATTCCCCTTTCTATTTAATTTTATTTTTCAAAATAGCATCCCGCCGCCATTTCAGAACCAAAAAGTAGTATTTAGGTTGCTAATGATGTGCGCCAAATTTCAAATTTTTATAAACGCATTAAAAGGATAAGAGGGGGAGGGAGAACAATTAAGAGCCACGCTATATAATTCTATGCAAGAATAGAAATTTTAGGATTCATGACACTTTGGGTAAGAATAATGGTTCATATACAGGGTCACATATTTCTAACCACATACATTTCTGAGTGACAAATTAAATTACCATAAATATTTATCGATACAGACTGCACGCATATTGTACATTTATTAAAGATATTGCCGATTATTGAGATGCAATATCCCAGTGATTAAAATCCAATTGACTCTGAGGTTAAGGCCTTATTTTCCTGCTAAATTCGTCTTCGATCCATCGTTATGAAATGCTGGTGAACTGAAGTCCATAGTCATTCACATCCGGTTATTTATATTCATTTTAATACAGTGTCAATCAATTGCCTTTTTTAATGATGATGTCAAATAAAGAGGTTTGACTTCCATAGTAGGTAATACTATTTCCAATTATTTTGTTATGCTTAGGTATTCCAATTTTTATTTTATTAGGAGACTATTTTTCTGCTGTTATGTTTTACTACGATAGTTGTGATATTGCGATCGACTAGGTTTTTAGAGATAACCGGTGGCCAAGTTAAATTTAACCTTATTGTTTGCTTCTGATTTTTACAGACATACATAAAAAGTTTTTATTTCAAAGCTTGAGACCTATTGATTGCCAGCATAATCCTTTCTTTACGCAAACTCGAATTCATTGCCTTAAAAAGTTTTCATGATTCTCGTAATTTGATCCAACTGCTTATGATATTTGACCACCCAGCACATAAATATTAAATACCCTGTACAATTCAGTTTTATTGGAAAGAGAGAATATACCCATCTTCTAGAATCAAAAGACTCATTACTATTTGGCAAGCTTCCCGTAAAATATTCAAGTGGGAATTTACCGAAAACCCTTTTAAAAATTCAGCATATCATCGGTCGATGCATTTTTAAACGAAAGAATCATTCGGAAACGGCTGGCGACACTAATAAATTATTTCAGTTTCCAATTAAAGTGAGCGCAGCCAGTCTACGCTTCTGATGGATATTAAATTCGTAATCGAAATGCTTTCATCTATATTTTTTCCATTTGCAAGGAAAGTTTCATTTTGTTGTAAACAAGTTTATTTAGTTCTGAGAAATATTATATTAAAATTTTTTTTATATAACTCCTTAAAGTATTACAGTTTTAAGATATGAGAATTAATAAACTTTTAATTAAAATTAAACCAGTTTTTAAACTATAAAAACCTAACTAACTAATAATTAATAATTACAGACGATATTAGAGCTTACATGTACAATACAGACACCCTCCTCTAAGTTTCTTGACATCTTTGACACGTTAATATTAGCTGATATATCGCTTCGCTAACTTTCTAATGGGTTTAAGTGATCAGTTCCTATTGCAATTGATGTCGAAATAGACAAACAAGTCAAACTTGTATGCTCCGTTACGAAGTCGTGCGAAAGAAACTTAGCTTGAGTTAAACATTATGTTCATTAGTATTTATTCTTATACTATTAATTAAAATAAAAAAAGCAGACGATATGGGTATTTTCTTAATATATAGCCATAGCTACAGAAGCGGCTTAAAGGTTTATTTAGCATAGAAATTATAGGGAATTAATATTTCTTTATTAAAATCTGACTAAAAAAAGAGGCTAAACACAAAAACTGAAACCCTTTTTAAGAGGAATAAAATAATTTTTCCGGATGCGCATACACAGCACAAATATAAATTGATCAAGAACCGCGATTTATTAAAAATAAGATATGCAATAAATTAATAAACATAACAACTCTTTCTTTACACATTAACACACGAAAACTTTTTAAAAATAATAAAAAAAGATGCTCAAAATGTCCACCATTTTCCCGCATACCGAGATTTATGCAACATAGAATATTCAAATTTATCTTTTCTGCATCTCACGTACAATGCCATAATTCTGCTTCCGTAATTATAATAATAGTAATAAAAAAAATTATAATTATTATTATTTTAATAAAGACTCACTTAGTTCCCTACTCTTGTCTATATCCCTGCTACCTACATCTGAATCCCTTCACAATACACACAGTTATTATTGTGGAGTACCTGGATTATGGGATCATATGAAAATCTGTTTTATATGGCGTAATATTTGTAAATTATTTATTTTAAGTTAGATACATAAAAGAGCTTGAAACACACAGCTATTACCATACTAAACTATGCGACAGTGTCAGGTGTTACTGTTCAGTGCGAGATTGCTGAGCAGCATAAAACTTAATACATAACATATGGTGGCCTAAAGCTCTACGCAACTAGCAAGTAAGATCTACAGCAGTCTCTTAAAATAGTCCACAAATACACTAGAGATATAGTTAGAAAAAGACCTGTACAAGAATATTTTAAAGAAAGAGCAACTTGCTGATTACTCAGTTGTTGCTTACATCCTCGTTAATCGGTGCCCCGTTATTACATCACACTCAAACGAGGTCAAGACCGATTAAATCTGGAGTATATGCACGATCGCGTCGTTCTGAGCCTGACGAGTTTGCGTTAATGTCTGAGCATTTTTATTTAAGGTAGCTGAGGTCTCAGATTCGGAATTAACGGAAATAATAACTTTATGATTGAATATAAGGCACTAAGATGTTTACTAGAAAAAGCTGGATAACAATTGTCTTAGACGATAAACACGCCGCAGCATGCCATATTTTACAGAAATCTAGACACCCCTAACCTTATCTCTCTGAGATCGAAGGTTTCTTGATCGCATGCTAGCACCTTAGTATATCACAGCCACATTACCAATAATAGACATAGACAACAGCGTGAAACCCTGAAATCATAATAATAATAATATACAGCTACATATACAGTGCATCCCAAAAGTTATGTCTAAATTCATTTAAAATACAGGGGTGTGTTCGAAAAAAAAAAGCTCGAACCAGTCGATTTTTATTTCAAGTTGTGCATTTTTGTACATGAAGTTTGTATATACAGGGTTGCTCAAAAATAAATTACGACTATCAACTTAATTTTTTCAAATGAAAGCACCTTTTTTTATTTCATTTTTGAATTTCGCGTGGAATTCTATGTATGTTTCATGCATCATGTTATATACCTAAAGTCAACAGTTATCGAAAAAAAGACGACCAAATATTATTATTGAAACTTGCCTTACGAGTCACCTTATCTCTCAGAATTTTTATACAGAGCAAAATTCCATTCATTCGTGTTTTTTTATTATTGGCTGGTGACCGTGTATTTTCATAGAAACTGTATACTGTACATTGACAGTTGTACGCCAAACAAATATTGTCAAGTGTGAAGTGTACGAGCAAAGTTGCGATTTTCACAATGGTAAAGTTAACGGAACGAGAAAAAATAGAAATTCTGTGCATGGTTGGGTTTAGTGATAGAACACGTACTCAAAGAGAAGCTGCTCAATTATTCAATGAAATCCATCCTGATCATCCTCCGATATGTCAAAAGGTGGTGAGTAGAATAGAGGCTAAATTTAGAGAATTCAGTCATGTTAGAGAATTGCTGAAATCTGGTCGTCCTGCTCGAGATAAAAATGAACAACTTGACGTTTTGCTTTCTTTGAAAGAAAATCCATGCACTCCTCTGTCGTAGATTGGGGCAAATTTACACATGGCGAAATCTATAGTTTACCGAATAGTTAAAAAGCACAAATATCACCCCTACAAAGTTATTCCTGTGCAAGAGTTATTTGATGACGATTTCGATAGGCGAAATGAGTTTTGTGAACGCTTACAAAACATGCGCAATCTAAATAATAATTTAGTAACAAATATTATTTTTTCCAATGAAGACACGTTCTGTTTGAATGATAGTGTGAACAGACAAAATTGTCGATATTGGGCAACAGAAAATCCGCATTGGATGATGGAGGTAAACACCCAGTACGCTCAAAAACTAAATGTGTGGTGTGGAATAGTGCGCGGAAGGGTAATAGGTCTCTTTTTACAGACTTTAACGGGACAAGTGTGTCTCGATTTTCTCCAATTTGAATTAGTTCCAGCATTACTAGCTTTATTTCCAAATCCATTGGACCCAGACTATCCTGACGAAGAACTAATTTTTCAGCAAGATGGCGCTCCTCCACACTATGCTGCCACTGTGCGTACATTTTTGGATGAAACCTTTCTCAATCGGTGGATAGGAAGGAGAGGACCCATCGAATGGCCTGCTAGGTCGCCTGACCTAACACCAATGGACTTTTTTTTGTGGGGATACCTCAAGTCGATACCTTTGACTTGAGGCTTATTGTTAATAGGCCAAATAATCTAGAGGACTTGAAAGAGAGAATTCGCAGAGAAGTGCGCGCGATAACTCCGGAAATGATTGAAAATGTGCAACGAGACTTTATTGATCGCCTTGGATATTGTCAAGCCGTGAATGGCATCCATTTTGAGCATTTAACTTAATTTTTCTTCTTTTTTTATTTGTTACATGATACGTATTTTTTTCGATAACTGTTGACTTTAGGTATAGGACATGATGCATGAAACATACGTAGAATTCCACGCGAAATTCAAAAATAAAATAAAAAAAGGTGCTTTCATTTGAAAAAATTAAGTTGATGGTCGTAATTTATTTTTTAGCAACCCTGTATATACAAACTTTACGTACAAAATTGCGTAAATTGAAATAAAAATCGGCGGGTCCGAGCATTTCTTTCGAACACACCTCTGAATTTTAAATGAATTTAGTCATAACTTTTGGGATGCACTGTATATTAAATAATCCTTCTTTATCACTTAGAAATATTATTAGCTGTGACAGATATTCTCCAGAAGAGTATATTACTCTTAATAATTGATTGAATATTTATAGTATATTTATTGTAAACTAGTGATTTTATATATTCCCAAAAGAAATAGTTCAAAGGGCTTATACCCAGAAAACGAGGTGGTCACTGCATAACTACGTCATAGCTTTTCCCTATCAACTTATTTGGGAGTTTGTGGTTTCAATATTATAGAATATTAAATGAAATAAGTTATGGAACTCCATAATGCATGAAGCACATTTCTAGCCGATGTTGTAATTTCATAAATTTTAAAAGGGATTTTGTAAGAACTTTTAATAAGCTTCTTCATTTAATCATTCATTGCTTGTATACAAATAATATAAAAATATGTTAAGACATTTGAGAAACTGACAAAATACAAAAATGCTGTACACAAAAACTACTACAATTATATATAAAAAAAATGAAATAAAAAAATAATAGCTTTTGGGTAAATGAAAATATAAATAAAATGTAAACAAAAATATAAAGACTGTCATGGGTATAATATAAGAACAAACAAAATAGTTCTAGCTAAACTAAGAGCTAAGTGTTCACGCATTAAGCAACAAGCTTACACCGCAATACTCCGATATCCTCCAAAACTAAATAAACCAAATGGAATCATTAAAAAACTACAGCTATGTTCTACTCTGAACTACCCAACGAAAAGCTTTAATTTTTCTTTTAATTAAAAATTATAATTTTAATTATTTTTTTAAGTTTTAAATTTTATTGTTGATTTTTAGCTCTATATCTTAAAAATATATTTGAATAATTATAGTAGTTAATAAATAAAATAATAGTCTGGTTTAATTTATTTTAATAATATTAATTTTATTTAATATTGTTTTTGACCATTGCATACCATGAATGCTTTTAACTTTGTTTTATAATTGTGTTCCTCTATATTTTTTTAAACTGTAGAGCCCCGAAGAAGGCCTTCTATAGGCCGAAACGCCGGCATTAAAGAAAAATAGATTTAAACAGCTTGGATTTTAACTGACCCCACATCCAAGTTAACCCTTAACAGTCAACTCAATTTAACCAAGTCATCAAAACAACATAATAAAAAATTCAAAAGATTGTATATCGTAACATATACTTTCTGAAAAGAACAGAGACTGCAAAACAAAAAAACCAAATTGTTAAAGCATTTGTTATTGTAATTTAAAAAAAATTATTTTTGTTATATTGAAAAAGTCTAAAGCCTCGGTGATTTACCCTAATCTGATTTGAGGTCGAGAATAAATATTAAAAAAAAACTTACTTATTTTGTTTCTGAAAATCAATAGTAAGTAGTGACTAAGAAATGAAGAACAAAAAAGCAGAAACAAAACTAAGAATGATATCATATTATAAAAAAAGTATTCCGGAATTTTGTATATTATTTTGTAATCGTCGACAAAATAAAAACAGAAAGTGAAATCCTTATTCAAATATCTATAAGGCGACATAATTAACTATAGCTAGGTAAATATAAGATAATAGTTATTAACAATAAAAAAAGAAACAATATGAATTAGGTTGTACTAAACTAATACCAACGAACGTTAAATAATAAAATATTCACTGAGAAATTAAGGTCGGTATATTTTACATACAGAAACGTTTTCTAGGTACATAGTAATATTAACTGGTGGAATAAATTTAGGTTTTAATTATACTATACTAATTTTTTTTGTGAAAATCATGAATCATGTCTTATGTTAAATTGAATATACGCCATATACATTTAAGTTATGCATAATAATACCAAATAAACCTTTTGTCATTTTAGAAACCGTAAAGTAACTTTGAAACTGAAATTAAACTTCTGCATTATCTTAAATTGAATTAGGGTACCTAAGTTCAATTTTATAATTTTAAAGTGATCTTCGAATGAACATACTCGTAGTTTTTTTTTCAGTTTTATAGGTTTATAGGTCATTTGCATTACTAATAATAGTATAAAAAATATCGACGAATATGAAAATAAATATTATATTTAAAATAAGCTTTTTCCTTTTTTATAATATTGGTTATAAATAAATACTACTAACATACTAATCTGTGTGAGATAAAAAATCGATATTCTGTGGCAAAAATAGATGATAAAACAGTATGATATCCATGCCAAACATAGTTTTATTTTATGTTGGTGAAATTTGAAACCGCTAACTTAAATTGGGAATATTTTTCTAACAACCATTTTATTAGAAAATAAACTTCCAAAGTATCGATCAAAATCTACAATATCGGAAAATTGGGAAAATACAGATCTGCCAGCGCGTTTTCAGTAATTAATGTAAACGCAATTAGCCAAATGCACACACACGATGTTGTTTTGGTCATCCATTATTCGGGTGCTCTTCGAGTAGCGCTTGTTTGCATTACTTAAAACATAATTTTTAATGATCTCTAAGCTTAATCAAATTTTGTTTACAGTAAAGTACCAATTAAAATGCACTACGCAACAGCTTACTCAGTAATTAGATCTTTTAACATTCGCGCACTTGTTTTACATTATCAAATACATAATTTATTTTTGTTTCAAAAGTCAAGTACCTTGGTATGGCACTCGATAGCAAACTAAATTAAATAAAAATAAAAATAAGAATTTTTATTTAACAGAAATAAAATAAAGATGAATAAATCTCCTATAAGCCGTGTGGCTCATAATTAGTAAAACCAGAGGTTTTCACTACCCTTAGAGCAGCTACGTGGATCTACACAGCTATCATAAAACCTATGCTCAAGTAAGAGGCAATTGTCTGTAGCCACAAAAAAGAAGACTAACTGTCGAATATTAGACCATGTTGAAAGAATGACTTACCCAACATAATGGGAGCCATGAGAACCTAACCAATTAGAGCTTTGGAAGTAATACTGTGTTTGACGTCTCCGAACGTTTACGAATATTTGTGGATGCTAATGGATACAATAACATGCTTACGCTCTATGTGAGTTAATATGAGTAATGAGATTAGGCTACAAAGAGCTCATTTTTACTTACAAGTAAGTTAGCTTTTTTAATTATAATGTGAACGGTAGAGGTATAGGCAGGCAGAGCCAATAAATGAATAAATCAATATTTTTCAAGTTTTGGATATAAATTAGTAAACAAAAAACAGAAATAAATTTTGCTAAAGAAGAAGTACAACAAAGTCTTAGCCAAAGAAAAATTGATCTGGATGAAATCAATAAGATAGCAAAAGACATGAAAAATTTGTCTTGAAAAATTGTTTCTTGAGACCTGAGAAGTATGAAAAAATACGTAGAAATACTGCTTAATATCGTAGGACCTAAGATCATAGGTAATGCTTTAACCAGTAGCCAATTTCCAAAAGAATTTAAGTTGCCGGAAACAGTCACTATTTAAAAAAAATACTTTGTAATTATAATCTGAACGGTAGAGGTATAGGTCTAAGGCCTAATGATGTTCCATTAGGGGAAATACACGTGTAACTTATTTTATTTTATATGTTTCAGAGCGAGAATTGGTATGTTCTTTTGGTCTTTTGGTGTTAGCGTTAGGGAGAGGTAAGTTTTAGTAGTGGTTCAGTTGATCTATATATTATTTAGCATGATTTATAGGTTTTTTCATTAATTCAAATAAAATTTAACCACGCCAACCAAGTCTCAATTTATAATAAAGGTTTCTTTAAAAATTAAACAACTGCTTTCAACTAGCATTTCCCATGATGTCTCCGTTTTTATAATTTTCATATTTATACAGATTAGATGACGCTGCTAAGGCTTTATGAGGTGCAAAGCATACTTACTTGAATATCAGGTGCAAACGCAGGTACAGATCTAGCACAAATATCCCTCAGGCATTCCTGAAATGACTAAGCTAAAAGGGGTTCTATGTTTTTTAAATTTAATACCTTGAAAATAAACCATAATAATTAATGCAGCAAATACTAAAACACAAAAATGATCTAAAATATGGCAAGCTGGGCCAAACACCAGTTTATTGGAAATAAATATAGCGTCTGGTAGAGCTACATTTGTAAAGTAAGGTTCCACCAGCTGAGAAAATTAAAATGACTGAAAACATTGACTTAATAATTTTGTGTTTACTCTCTTAAATATTTAATATAGGTTACCTTTACCATAAATGGGAATAACAAAACAAAGCTAAATCTCGATGCAGTCAAAGGACTCGAAGAGATAAGAGCAATATGAGTAATAAAGTATTTAAAATTTAACTTTAATGGATAATCGCAAATACTTAGTTGAAGCATCAAAGGGCAGCATTCTTATAATTTTTATTTAAAGTCTGAAAGCAACTTCGCCACCTCGACTTTCTCATATGGACTTAATGGTAAATACTATAGTATAAAACCAAGCTAAAATAAAAAAAAAACGAATAAAATAGAATAGCTTCGAAATAACTAAAATCTACAGTTTAATGAGTTTAATCGTAATCGTCGAGATTTTACTATTTACGTAGTGGTGCCTTCGACTAGTTCGAGTTAAAGTTGTAATGCGTTGCCTTTACTAAAATAGTTCTTTTGTAATGCATTTAAATTGTGGGCAAACAATTTTTCAAATTTTCCAATACAAATATTATTATTTTCTTGTAATTTAGATATAAGTTATTTCAGTTATAATTGTAGGTTGATTAAAGTAAAACTTCTTTACGCACCCCTGAGTTAGGGAGCAAGCTGGCGAGGCGAACGGTAGTTGAGAAGGAGATATAAGTTAGTGGAGATAGAAAGAGGGAGAGTTGCCGTTTGTATATTACTGTAGGATTAAGAGAGAGTCGTGCGCGCGCACATTTTCTTTCTCTCTTCCTCTTATAGCCAGTGCATGAAATATACATATATATATATATAGATATACATATATATATATATATATAGATATATATATATATATAGATATATATATATGTATATTTCATGCACTGGCTATGAGAGGAAGAGAGAAAGAAAATGTGCGCGCGCACGACTCTCTCTTAATCCTACAGTAATATACAAACGGCAACTCTCCCTCTTTCTATCTCCACTAACTTATATCTCCTTCTCAACTACCGTCTCGTATATATATCTCTATATATATTTCAGTCAGTAGTTCGTTTGCGAGTTTGCTAGCATTACGCGAATGGTGATTTCTTGATAATTTCGTAATTTCACCTTGTTCTTGAACAATTTTATAAACTATTTTTTGTTGTTCAATGTATGAATTATTAATTTAAAGTAAATATAATTATAAATTCCTTTTAGTTTCCTTAAAGTTCATATTTTGTGAAATTTCGGGTGAATAATAAGAAATTATGACAGGAAGTCATAGAGACTCTAAATATGAAAGTGGTGCTGTAGGACCATCAACTAAGAAGAAATTACGTACGGAAATCATGCAAGTATATATATATATATACAGCGCTTTTCTTTGAAGTCCCCCCCCCATTTATTTTTTGAACGGGTCAAAAAAAATTTTTGAAACTTGGCATAAGTAAATTGGTCTATAGATACTATTTTTCACTGTAAACTAGGTAGTTGTAAATTCCAAGATGGCGGCTGGGCGACATCTTGAGAAAAAATTTTAAATAGAAAGGGGGATCGTGTGGTACCTCATTTTAAAGGTCTCAATGAGTACTTTATAACCCTGAAATATTAGACCCATATCTTAACTCGTTTCAAAATGGCGGCCTTATAAAAAAGTATTTTTTTTTATTTTAACGTTTTACATTTTTATGATTTTTGAATAGGTAAAAATCAGTGTACGAAAATAAATGCGTCAATATTTTATTTTGATATAAAAACGACAGTTCTAAATGTCAAAATAACACATAAGCGCCATCTTGAATAAATGCATTAAATAGAAATCTTGTGTTACCTCATTTAAAAGGTTTTATTGAGTACTTTTAATATTTATTACATGGTCTCGGTGGACTCCGTTTTGACCTGTCTAAAAGTAACAGCCAAAAAAATACACTGTTGCGATTTTATTAACGTTTTTAATAATAATATAAAAATAATTTATAATTTTTGAATTTTGGATTTAAAGATTAACTTTTTGGTTTCTAAAGACTTACTGAACCGCCCTCGTATGTCACATTTCGCGTTAAAGGTTATTGAACATTATTTAGACATTCCAAAAACCAAATAGCTATTAAAAAAACTTGAAAAAAAATTTTAAGATATTTTTCTTTAACCGGTAAATTACTCTTACAAGAGTAATACTCTTGTAAATTACTCTAAAAAAATCATAAAAATGTAAAACGTTAAAATAAAAAAAAATACTTTTTTATTAGGCCGCCATTTTGAAGCGAGTTAAGATATGGGTCTAATATTTCAGGGTTATAAAGTACTCATTGAGACCTTTAAAATGAGGTACCACACGACCCCCCTTTCTATTTAAAATTTTTTCTCAAGATGTCGCCCAGCCGCCATCTTCGAATTTACAACTACCTAGTTTACAGTGAAAAATAGTATCTATAGACCAATTTACTTATGCCAAGTTTCAATATTTTTTTTTGACCCGTTCAAAAAATAAATGGGGGGGGGGACTTCAAAGAAAAGCACTGTATATATCTATATATATATATATATATATATATATATATATATATATATATACATGGAGCTAAAGAAGTTTTACTTCAGTCATAAAATCTCGATATGTCAGTTTTAAATAGATTTTCCATATGTCACAGTATATTATATATCTTAATCAATTTTTAATTGAGTTGTTTTCGAATTTTGGACTTTTCGGAACTCATAGATCAACTTAATTAATATATACATATGTATGTACCTATGCCGCATTTCATCAATTAATTTTTTATAAGAGTATAAAAATTAAACAATGAAGTTGTTCAAGGTTTGCAAACAATGTATTATTCGACACCCCTTCTTCCTTAAATAAGGTGACTCTGGAAGGTAGGAAAATGAAAAATCAGTTTAAGCTTTAAGTATTAATTTAGAACTCTTTATAATTAACCCATAGAAAATAATACAACCAAAACAATTAATAACTTGGTTTAAATTTTTGTTAGTCGACTTAATTTAAAAACAATTATCGAGTCAAATAATGACGCAATTCATTATACAATATTCCATAGTAAAAGTGCAAATTAAACCCCATGTTTAGTTAAAAAATCATTATACACATACCTGCCATTCCTATTTGCATATTAAATGCGCGCGAATACGATGCCGCATATTTCAGCAATTCATCAAAAATCGCTCATCGCGTCCCGATTTTTGATTACCAATTTTAAAAAATTAATTTTGGATATGGTGCACTTTATTTGGAAATATTGGAAAATTCCATTTTCTGACGGCCAAATTTGGCTTTTAGAGAGTGATCCCTTATAGAAGCCTTTCCTAATCCTTTGAGTAAAAATTTTTGTCGCAAGCAGTAATAACTGCAAAATAAAATAAACGGAAAGTAAGGTTTTACTAAACGTAGAAGTTTCTATACACCAAAAGTTTTATAGCAGTCCGACGGAGATTATTATCTGCAAAAGTACCTGCTTTTATAACTTATTATACCTCTGGAAAAATGAAAATGAATATTCTAACATTTCATTACTTGCAGTGCAAAGTGTCGTAAAAACCCTAAAGTCATTAAAAATAGGAAGTTCCATTTATGATTTTTATATCACATAATAATTCAATTTTATTGACTCTTTAAAACCATTTAAATTCACTGAATCTAATATATTAATTACTTTTCTTCCTTTACTCAAATTATTATTGTTACAATTATAATCGTACAAAAAAATCTAAGAGTATGAGTAGAAACAGTAAAATGATGTTTCATTTTCGGTTTACTTATTTTATTTTTATAGAGCTGTACTACCTTTTCTCAGTTTTTAAGTAAAACATTCCTTCAGAACCATATGACTTTCGTTCAGCTACAACCAACCAACCAACCAGTGATTTGTCACGAGTACACTTATCTAATAAAGGGTTTGATAAAGTTAGTTGCTGCTTGAAAGATTAAATTAGTATAAATAGACATTTTATAGTTCTCTCGCTTGCATTTTTGTGCCTGTTGTTTCAATGATACTATAAATTTTTCTAGTGTTGCCCTGTTTGCTGCCTTTTTAAGAAAAAGAGGAATCTGTCGTATGAAAGATTGACCTTAGGTTTAAAATGAACCTCAAATATGTTGACTAATAGTAAAGGTTCTAAAAATATTAAAAACTTCGCCTATATAGTAGATGTTCTTTAGACTTCTTGGTAACTTCAGGACTTGGACTTGGACTTTAACTAAACTGAACAAAAACTAAAAATAGTCCAGTTTCTAAGAGGCACGTGACATACATTAACCTCTTATCGCATTTTATTTTTTTTTACGGTTTTACCTCGACCGCGCCATGTTATTTAGCCTTTTGGAGGCAAAGCTATATTTACATTTCTTTGTAGCAGTAAAGAACACTTTATTAATTTGCTATTAAATATTTTTAATTATTATCAAAGAGCACATAATTGTAGCCTTAAACCACACTATACAGGGTGTTTCAGAACTATGGGATCAAACTGCTGGGGGTTGTTCAGTGCAACAGAAGAATCCATTTGAGTATAGGATCCCATGTCCGGAAATGCGTCACTACGGCACTACGGCCCTAAGACGCGTTAAAATTTATAAATGCATTAAAATGCATGATACCGGTGTTGCTCGAACTGTAAGAACGGTCGAATTTGAAGAAGAGGTGCTTCAGCGAGTTGCCGATGAATCATCAAATAGCACATGTGACGTCGCTAAGAATATGAAGACGAGTAACGCTTCTGTCTGGCGGGTATACACGAGCAACAACTCCATCCTTACCACTTTCAGAAAGTTCAAGATATGACTGCAGCCGATTATCAACCTAGAGTTCAATTTTGTCGATGGCTTCTGGATCACATCATTGCACAACCAAATTTTTTACGATATGTTTTGTGGACCAATGAAGCCTCTTTCACAAGGGACGGTATTTTTAATAGTAGAAATAGTCATGTTTGGGACGAAGAAAATCCTTATCCAATTTTTCCAAGAAAACATCAGAATCGTTGGCCTGTCAACGTATGGGTAGGCATTGATGATAATTAGTTAATTGGGCCATACCTTTTACCGGAACGGTTAGCAGGACCTATTTATCTGCATTTCTTGAAAGAAGTTCTCCCAGAACTCCTTGAAAATGTTCCACTAAACGTTATAGGTCACCCGATTTAACGTCGCTCCATTTTTTCTGGGTACATGTAAAGTCTTTAGTCTACGAAACTCCAGTAGAATCAGAGCTAGACTTAATTGGACGAATAACAGCAGCATTTGAAATCATTTAAAACGAGGATCAAATTTTTAGTGTAGTCCGCCGAAATCATGTGCGGCATTTAAATCAGTGTATTGAGGTTGGAGGAAGACATTTTAAACAATTGTTGTGAGGGTTTCATATACAAAAGGGAAAAATAAATGCATCAGATTCTATTTAGGTAATTAATACTTTTTTCTAAATTTAAATGCGTCTTAGGACCTTAGTGGCGTAGTGACACATTTCCGGACATGGGTTCCTACACTCAAATGGATTCTACTGTTGCACTGAACAACCCCTAGAAGTTTGATCCCATAGTTCTAAAACACCCTATATAACTAAAACTTCCAAGTGTCAATGTCATACTTATGACATAAAACCCTATTCATGTGCACACCTAGTTTTTCTAAATACCTGACACTGGATACAATCAAATTTGACAGACTGAAGACAGAAATGTTAAGATTTGAAGTGTGCCATTACAGATATAATAAGACATTTAGAAGACTCGTCAAATGTCATTGAAATGGTAAAAAAAGGCGCCAGGCTTTCAGAGGCTAACGACATCTGAATTTATACATTATATCAACTTATTATGGCTGTTCATAATCCTTTCAAGAGAGTTCAAATTATTAAATGGTTTTATGGAGGCAGTTTTAAATGTCATTTCGAATTTTAAGACGTATTTTTAATCATCGATTTATCAACCTGTATACTCGTGATTGAACTTGTAGTTGCGTTGCTGATTATTTTGATGGCCAGTCGGCAGTCTCCGGGTTTCCAAAACCCGGTATAATATAATTAATATTAAATAATTATAATTTTAATAAATTTAATTTAATATCTTTTAATACCGTTAATAATCTAACAGATAATAACTAATTAAGTTTAAGACGTAATTTAAAACTGATGCGACGAAAAACTGATAAACATAGCTATAATTGGCATACCTTTTAGAAACAGCATTTATCAAATTTAATTTTTCGGCGGTCGATTTTATCCCTGAAAGCTGATCCCCATTCGGTTAAAAAGTCCTCCCATATATTTAAGCAGAATGACCGCAATGTCCAAGTAAACATCAAATATCTTGTACCCTATTAGCGAATGTACACAAGGAAACGCTGTTCGGTCAATATGCTGGACGTTTTAAACGTACCGAGTCGACCCTGGACTCACTACCGACGACCAGGGCATAGAGATAAGGCCCTTATAACTTATGTAAACGACCATTTGCCCTAATTCCTTGTTAATTTACACCTATAAACTTGGAGGACGCTTAATTGGCATATGATTAGGTGTATTTAAGGTGATTAAGTTAAAGTGTTAAAATACCGCAACAAGCTTTTTTTATGTAAAATTTCCGTGCTTTGGATATGTAGGTTCAGAAATCTGATTAACATAGTCGGGGCTTAGTGAAACATCATTATTAAAATAATGTCTAGGCAGATAAGTTACACGTTATTTAGCATTAATTATATAATTTGTGTTTTGTGTTAAATCAAGGATGATAATAAAAGCACCCCATTTGAATTAGCCATCACTTTATTTTTGTAAGTGTTAACAACTGGCTGGGAAAAAAGATAAAATAGCAAGTTAGGTACAATTAAAATCTATATATTTCAACTTTAAAATATATAGACTTTGCTACAATTATCTACAACATATTTTGCATAAAATGTGTTACTTTTAATAGGTTTTCCTTAAAACACAAGAATGCAGCTGTAGTTTTGACATAATATTTAAGGAGAAGATTAAAAATCTTAGCGCCTAAGTAAATTAAGCAGTTTCTACTTAATTTACCTGTGGAAATAGGCTTTTAAATATTTTTATTTTGTCTCTGTATAGTTGCTGTCAATGATAATCTTTTTTCTTTGATCTAAGCGAAATAGTCCGGGGGTATAAAAAAGTTGTATGCTTTGTGTTAATTTTTATAAATATTTTATTATTTAATTTTGAAGAACAAACGTCACCTTTCTTCAAAGAAAGGAATCGTTAAGAATAATTTAACAAATATTATAGTCCGCTTCTAAAAATGCTTATCAGACTTTAAGATAATTTTTTTAAAGGCATTTTTTAAGTGTTCAGATGGATAGTTCCGCATTTATAATATTTTATGTATGTTTTTATTAGGTTAAGAATTTGTATTTTATGTTAAGGTTTTTGATGAATAACGGCATTTATTATAAATTTATATTTACAAAAACGACAATAGTAGTAATAATGTTTATTTTTTATTTTTAATTATACTCATACTAATTGTAAAAAATGTTATTTATGAAAATATAAACTATAAAAAAACTTACTTACGTTATTTATTTTTAATTGCTTACCTACCAATATTATTTTGTCAATACATATACAGTACACATGTTGTCTTTTTAATATTGCGACCAAATTGAAAAAAAGTTCCTATGAACATTTGTCCTAAACGTCTTAGATTTTATATTAGAGGGTGATAAGTTGAAAGAAAAAACGTATTTTTTCACATGGTAATAGGTGGTTTCACATGGTAATGCTTTAGAAGGTTTAGATTCATCCACCTCTTGATTATTATCACTCACTTATATGAAGCTCTGAATCCAAAAACACTTTGAAGCTGCTTAAATCTAGAACAGAGCCATACGTTTTATAGGAGATAACTAGAAGCTTGGACAGCTTGGCGCATACAAAGAAGGTAGTGGACCTGACTCTGTTCTATCGACACTGTAAACGCTTTTCCAAACTGGCCAATATCATTTCACCAGGAGCTATACATCCAAGATCCACTCGACAGGCAGATGCGACTCATCAATATCGAGTGCATCTGCAGACGGCTAGACCTACCTTATTATGGAGAAGTACAGGTCTGTGGAATCAACTCCGAAAGCACGTTTTTCCCGAACATTATAACTTGCAAAACTTTAAGAAAAATATCTACAGACACCTTTGTAGCACTGACGCTACTCGCAATACTCGAGTTTCGTCAAATAAATCAAAATCAGAGCTGAAGAAGGATGTGTTTCGCTCTAGCTAGAACATCATCAGGCCTTTAAAAGCCCCAGTGTAAGGTTTGTGTATGGCTTTTAAAGAAAAACGTGTAGCCTGTGATTATATGTTGTAAGTCCGTGAGTTTGTGTTTTCTTTGTTTTCGTCAACTTTATATGTTGGTCATTGTGAGAATAATGGATAAGTTTTTTTAGTCGAGCATTATGGACACTTCGGACACTATTATCGCTTTGACTGGTTGAAAAATTCGTAGTATAAAGTTATGATGAGGCGGTATTGGCTCAGATTAGCCTTGATATAGCACAATACATACAAGCACATATGTACATATACAGGGTGTCCCAAAACTACATCGCAATATTTTACCCGCCGCATTTTTGTCTGAAAATAAGACATAAACTTCATATACAGGAATCTTGAAAAGTGAATCGTTTTCATGTTCCAGGGTGTTTTATAATTCCTATTGAAGATGGTTTTTTGTTGATATTTTCGAAATGCCTTGTCGTCATTTTTCGAAATTTTTATCATATATTAGTGTTATTGTTACTAACTGATTTTATAATATTTTATGCTAAAATGTATACAGAGCCGATTAAAATTAGTGGTCAGCAAGGTTAAAAATGTCAGAACTTTTTTTCTAGCTATTTTGGTAATAAAATCGAAAAGAATCAATATTTTTAAATAAAAAAGGTGCTCTTGTCTTATCTTGTTATATTATAGAGCGCCCGTTTTTTTAAATAACCAGACAAATGTTTTGCAACCTACACTCATAAAGTATTTTTGATCACGTTTAATAAATTTAAAAAGTATATTACAAATTATCAGGTATAAATATGACACAAGACTATTACAAATACTTTATCTTAAGATCAAAAACTGTTTTCTCTGTTGAAAATTTTATTTCAAAACTGTAAATAATTGAGAAAAATTAAAACAATTAATTTAGTAGCTAAGAAAAAAAACTGAAAATACCAAACAAAACAAATAAATTATAGCAAGTCTTTGAAGTGGTTGCGATTTTGTCGGAGACATAATCTTGGCCTACGCCTTAGTGCCCGAGTAGCTCTTAAAATAAAAAATGGATTTTCCCTTATCTCATTAAGCTCCCAATTAATCCCCTAAATTAATTCTTCACGAGTATTAATTTCTACACCATATACCAATTCGCTTAAATGACGCCATAAATAGTAATCTACCGAAGTTAGATCTGGAAATCGAGGAGGCCAATTTATAAGACCTCTTCGACCAATCCGCAACTTTCAGCAAAATGGATATTCGCCCACTGACGAACTTTACGTTCAAAATGAGCAGACGCTCCGTCATGCTGAAATATTAAATTCTGTCATATCTTAAGGGGAACGTCTTTCCAAAAGCTGCCCAAGATTATGTTCCAGCATATTTAAATAGTTTTCAGAGGTAAGACTGTTGGGGAACTTTATCGGGCCAATTAGTTGTTCCCTGATTAATCCCGCCCATAAGTTTATTGAAAACCTCCTCTGAAAGTTGGTACGCCGTATCGCTCTTGGATTATCATCTGCCTAAATATACATATTATGTAAATTAAATGAAGCATTTCTAGTGAAGTCAGTCCATAAAATAAAAGCCACTAAGTTTGGGTTGTTAATTATCCATTTACAAAATTGGACCGTTAGCGTAAAATGATCTGGTACCAGCTCTTGAACTCTCTGGTAATGATAGGGATATAAGCTTTGGATTCTTAGCATTCTTCCTATCTAAAAAAATATTTTTTAATTTCTATTATTACCTAATGTCGGCAGTATTTTTTTAAATAATTCGTGACACTGTTCTGATGCTTGTTCCAGGATTTTCTTCGAAATAGTTTGAGACGTTTTCCAAGTTATGATTTGCTTGTGGCCCTGCCTTGTCAACGAGCTTTTTAAAAACTTCAATTTTCACATAAGTTATTTAGTATTTTTTATATTAAGTATTTTTTTTTATGCATAGTTACTTATTCAATACAAAGTCACGGTTTACTTAAAACTTAATAATTATTTTTCTTGAAACCGAAGGCTTCTCGGAGCTTCGGAGTTTTTATGTAAAAATATTGGTTCTTTTTAATTTTACTATCCAAATAATTAAAAAGTAACCAGAAAAAAAGTTTAAAGAACAATATATAAATTTTTTTTATAATTTTGGGACACCCTGTATATGTACAATAATGGTACAGTCATAGTACGCAGAGTTCAATAAAGCTTTTTCTGCAGCAAGATTCATATTGTAACCCGTCTATTATACTAATGCACCTACCCTAGAGACCAAATACTCTCTTGATATGTGCAGAATGCATCCAGCCAAGAAAAGCATAGGAAAGTCAAGAATCGAAGCACCCGTAACAGGTAGCTAACAAAGTCCTTGCAGACACAACTCTTGAAAGATTCCTTATAAGTTGACACTGGACAGTTTTTTTACACAATTATCCCTGCCCTGACTAACTCATATCTGAATTAAAATATACTCCAAGTTTTTAACAGGAACTTTATCAGTAATACCAGGCCTACGTGCTAAAGTATAATTAATTGTTTGGATCTTACAAGAATTCAGGCAAGTATATTTCGGATTTCAGATTATTATATAATTTAATATATGCAGTATATACAGACAGTAATGGAACAGCAACGAACAGTAGCAAATCTCACGCAGGCAGGTCTCCTCTTAACTAAAAAAATAAAAACAAAATTTACATTGGTGGATGAGAACATGTTGATGCCTTGATGCACCAAATTGACCTCTCAAAGAACATCAGTTTCTTTGATGAGGTACATTTTTAATTAAGCCCGTACATTAATAAACAAAACTGCAAAATTTGGTATTTCAAAAACCCTGATGTAATACTTGAAGAACCAATGCATCAGCCGCGAGGTATACTTGTGTGCATATTTTGGAGCTAGCTTAAAGTTAATTACCGATTAATTTATTGAGGAACTAATATTTGTAACCAACATTTATAACTCTTATGAAAAATTAAATACTTTAAGACATTGTGGCAAATATGATGAACCAATCCACTCAATCAATCGATTTTAAAAGGAGTTTTTATTTTACTCTGTATATTAACGAAATAATAAATATTCTAGTGTTAATTAATAGAGTGGTAAGATTAATAAACGAGAGATATAATTTAAAAAAATATAGTGAAAGTTTTCTTAATTTATTGCATTTTTTTAAAAATCTTTCGTTCTAATTAAATAATAATATTAGCTATAATAAAAAAGCATATTAAGTCATTTAAAAAAAGTGTGTGATTAATATTTTCAACGTTTATTTTATAAAAAGCCCCACTTGACACAAAAGCAAAAAATTAAATGTGTAAAATAGAGTTTATGTGTTAAATTGTATTTTCATGTGGACATTAAAAGTCAAAGCAGATTTTTATGTTTATGGAAATGGTAATTTAATTCCACGTTTTAAAAACCTTTTAAATATTTTTAAAATGTCAGAAATAATAGAGATTAAATATTTAAAATATTTTGTTTTAATATTCGAAAAAAATATATATTTGTTATTTTATAAATACGATAGATTAATAAAAATTATAAATTACCTAAAGTTTCCAATTTACCTTTAATCTGTTACGTAAAGTAAATATGGAATAACACTTTTCATTTTACATTAAACACGTTATTGAATATGTAAAAAAACAGAAATACTAAGAATTAAAATGTTTAATTACATATAATTGGGGATTGATCAATATTTCTAATATAATATGCTTATTTTTAACCAAATAAAAACTAAAAATATTAAATTTTCCTAACTTCAAATTAAAAAAAAAACCTTCTTTCCAATTATATAAAATGTAGTTTTTTATCTATTTGAATTATAAGCATGGTTGGAATCCATATATTAAATCAATGATATTTTTTAAAAATCATTTACTTCTCCTCATAAATAAAAAATGAAAAGAATGTGCAGAATACTGAAGCGGATTTACGTATTCCCCAATCGTCAATTATTTCACCGCTTTCTATTTCTTACCTGTTGATTATTGGAAGCTGTAAGATTATTTAAAAATCAGAAGCCGTATCTAACTAGATAAATTTTACCTTAGAGAAAATGAAAATACACAGCCTGAACGTTCAAATTTTATGAATTTTTATACACTAGTCAATATTGCATACGAAAGACTATAAAAAGAGAAAGTTGTAGTCTTATAGTATATAAATATTGAAAAACTTGCTCAAATATTTTTGAAAAATGGCTACAAGCTTAATTTTTTAGGGTTGTCCAAAAGAGCTGGAGCAAAGAAATGCGAGGAATATATGCTAAAATTATTTATTAAAATCATCTACAGAACAATTTACAACAAATGCGAAGAACTTGGTTTTTGAAGGAACCAATGTCGTTTTCTAACTGCAGTCGGAATCAGAGAGGCATGCATTGGAGTTCAAGTCTTAATGGAGAGATGCAAAGACGTCAACTTTACTGATGATCGCGTTCAACATTATAAAACGATCAATATCCTGGAAGAGGCTGGCTTAGACGTTAAAGATATCAGATTAACTTCAAATCTCTCGAGAGATCGAACAAAACTGATAAAAATACAATGTAAAGTCAGACAAAGATGTCGTCTCGCCTTTGATATTTAACTTATATTCCTAAAAAATGTCAACGAAGCCATTAATAGAGTAGAAGAAGGTATCCAGTCAAACTGAATAATATTCGATACGCCTCCGCCGACTATACCATGGTGATAGCATATAGCTTGAAAGCAATGCAGAAGTTAATGGACCTTTGCGCAGTAGAGTCAACAATACGGTCTTAATATCAACGTTAAGGAAAGGAAATAAATGATCAGCAAAAAAGATATAAATAAAGATCATCTATACAGTGACCGCCTAAAGTTCCGCATTAATTCGATAAATATTAGAGACATGATTTTTTGAGAAAACGCTCAGACCCGTCGATTTTTATTTTAAGTTGCGCATTATGTCACATAAATTTTTGTATACAGGGTGGAACAAAAAAAAGATATGACGTCATCGGTCATTTTTTTAAATGGAATGCTATATTTTTTATTGCATTTATGAAATATAGGCAAAATTCCAAGCAAGTTTCGTATAACACACCTTATCTCAAAACTCATTTGTTTCAGAAATATTTACATTTAACCAACAAGAACGCAAGTAAGTACGTCTATTTACAAATTAAGAAAAATAGACGATAAAATGTTATAAACTGTGAAAACTCTTATTAATGTATTAAGTGTTTAAACTGATCCCCATTTACTTCTTGGCAAAAAGCAAGATGGCTTACAAACTCATGTAAAACACTATCAATTATTTCGGGTGATATACGTCTAATTTCATATCTAATTCTATTTTTCAAATCTTCTACGTTGTTTGGCTTCTCAATATAAACTTTACTTCTTGGGTACCCCCATAGAAAATAATCGCAGGGATTTAGGTCTGGTGACCTGGCCGGCCCCTCTATTGGCCCTCTTCGTCCTATCCATCTTCCTGGGAACACTATCTGGTTTTGTTCGTCTGGGTATAGGGCAGCCAAAGCAGGGATAAGATCTTCTTGAAGAAAATTCAAATAGCGTTGTCCTGTTAAGTTTTCTTCGAAAAAGTATTACTTTCTTTTCCACGATACCAGCCCAAACATTAATAGATTTACGGTACTGTGTATGAGCCTCAGTTGCCCAGTATGGATTTGACACTAACCAGTACCGACAATTTTACCGATTTACGATACCGTTTAAAGAAAAAGTTGCTTCATCCGAAAACAAAACTAGTAACACAAACTGACGGTTATTATTGCAAATGTTCATCATTTGCTCGCAAAATAATTGGTCTCTTCGATCAGGATTGTCCTCATTTATTTTGTGTATTAGTCTAATTTTATAAAAGTGGTATTCATTTGCTTTTAACATGCGGCTTACTGACGTTCCGGCTATATTATTATCAACTGAAATTTGTGAGGTTGTATTGTTTGGATTTTCTTCGATGGAGAGCAGAACGTTTAATTTTGTTTCTTCAGAAATTTTTGGACGACCTAATCTTGGCAAATCCCTAACATGACCTGAAGTTATGAATTTGTGCTCTATTCTACTAACTGTTGACTGAGAAATAGGATGGTTTGGGTATTTGGCATTAAACTGGATTCCCGTACCCTAGCATCATCAAAATTTCAATTCGTTGGGTTTCCGTTAAATCAGCCATAATTTATTCTGATAAAAACTATTAATTATTGAACTGACAGTGACATTCGAAAATGGAGATTCTTTACAAGTGCAACCATGGAAATAGAAACAATTAGCAGTGTTTATAACATTATTTTTATCCTCGATTTTACCTTAATTTGCAAATAGACGTATTTATTGGTTTTCTTGTTATTTAAATGTAAATATTTCGTAATCAGTTGAGTTTTGAGATAAGGTGTGATACGAAACTTGCTTGGAATTTCACCTATATTTCATAAATGCAATAAAAAATATAGCATTTCATTTTAAAAAATGACCGATGACGTCATGTCTCTTTTTTTGTTCCACTCTGTATACAAAAATGTATGTGAAATAATGCGCAACTTAAAATAAAAATCGACGGGTCCGAGCGTTTTCTCAAAAAATCATGTCTCTAATTTTTATCGAATTTATGCGGAACTTTAGGCGGTCACTGCATATCCCCGAAACTCAAATTGAACATGTTTAACCATTATAAATGAACAATGGAATAGTGCACAAGAAATAAAATGTCATTTCTGAAAAGCAAGAAGGGTATTTCACAAAATGAGTGCCATCTGCAAAAAAGGCAACGTATCTCGAAAACGATAGTAAGGCATTTAATATTCTATGTCTTTGGTGTTTTAATGAATAGCGTAAAATTCTCACAGACACTCATAGAAATCACCACGAAGAATCTGGAAGCATTTATAGAGATATCTATAGAAGAATACTCAACATATCCTGGACAACATATATTATAAAAATAAAAGCTCTAAGAAGAATGAAGAAGGATCTGAAAATCATGTATATTATTAAAAAAAAGAACTAGAATACCTGGAGCATGTTATGAGAAATTAAGATCGATACTCCCTTCTGCATATTATAATAAAAGGAAAGGTAAAAGAGGGACCATAAGCAGAAGAACAGAATGTCTAGTTTGGGAAAAGCTCAGTAGAACTGTTTGGCAAAAAAGCTGTTACCAAAAAAGTTATAACTGCCAACATGATTACCATGACTGCCAAAACGGATTATTACCTGAAAAAAAATGAGAAGAAAGAAGAATGAAGAAGAAAAGAAATGCCTTCAAATTTCGTCTCTTTGTAACCATCAATGGTTGATAAACTATTTCACTTAACCAGTGATCGTGTGCACTTCGTTTATGACGAATAATCTTTTCGTAATTAGTAGAACTAGGATATAACGCAACGAACAAGTTTTTATGCGGTTAGATTGGGGGCAAATTGACCTTATGTATAATGACAAAATATTATTATCAAACTCACCATACAAGAAATTCTTAATGTAAAGATATGTATTGAATTTGTAGTGCTGCAAAATTCATAGAATACTGGTTTTGAAAATCAGTGTTTTATAAATTCAGAATCCCTGAAAACTGTTACTAAAATTTTGTTTTTGTTTTTTTCTGTCCCAAGCTAAACGGATAATCCTGCATTTTGTTTGATCTAACTATAAGAAACATGTCATTAAAAATAATGAAGCAGCTTCATTCACCAGCGGTTTTTAATTTTTTTTTACTTTAGTTGACTCAAACAGTTTTAATGGGTTTAATGTAGAGGCTAAAATAAAAACTGTGATTTTATTCTAAATTATTTGATAATCTCAGAACTATAACACTTTCCTTTACTGTATAACTATAAAAAAAGTTGACTTCTTGAAAGAAAACTTATTAAAATGTTATTTTGAGTTAAATAACTGCCCATTAATATTATTTTAAGCTAATAGTAAAATGCGTTTTATTGACGGAAAAAGTTTTTTATTCGAAACTGAAGCTATTATTTTTTACAAGTTTTTAAATATATGCGGGAATATAAAAATACACAATAACATGATTTATTTTTTTATGAATACCCTATATTCAGACGTTTCTAACCCTAACACCATGAATAAATACTACGAGAATATGAAGAAAACAGAAACAGAAGAATTTCGGTTAGCATGAAAAATCCACTTTATTTTTCATTAGCTCAAAACATATTGGTACAGTTATTATCTTACAATGACTGTCTATTTCGTATTTTTTCCATATAAAATATCTAAATTGTCCATATTCCTACAATCTCAAAGGACTTTTAGAAACAATTTTGGAGAGAGTATATTGATCAATATCTGCTATTTTGCTTATCTATGCAGTTGGTTTGAGAAGAGCTTACAGTTATTTGGCTGCTCTTTTCTAATTGATGATGTCTTAGAAGCGCCTAATTTGCTAGTACTTATGATTCTGTTGAGTTCCAAACTTACACTACCTTTATTATTTTTTTTTTAATTATTGAATTGTTAATCGCAAAAGCACACATATATATATGTAATTTACACATGAATGTAGAAGATCAACGAAAAGAAATCTAGCGACCTTGATCTACCTGCAATAACCTTAATCAAGGAGCATCAGCTAAAATCCTGGTAAATGTAAGCCTCTTGGATGAAAAGAATGAATTGAAATAAAATTGAAAGAATAAATGTGAATTATATTGTCCTCATGGTTTGGATTTCAAAAAAACAAATTCCGTGACTTAAGACAAGTTTATTTATTTAGAAGCAAAATAATATTCATACTACTAGCATTCCTAAGTCGCATTAGCTTTTACTCATTTTCTTTAATCAAGATTATTAGTAATTAAAATAGTAGTAATTACAAATAAATTATGTAAATGCAAATTACACATTATTGTTTTAAAAATAAATATGAATTGTGACTGGTTAATAATTTAATAATTTTACTGAATATTATTATTAAAATATGCTTTTGTATAAAATAATCTGCTAAATCTAATATATAAAAATTGGAAGTTTCAACTTAGCCATTTTCATTTACTTCTATTGTTAATTCTAATAAATAGTTCAATGTTTTTATTATGATTATTATCATTGATTATTAAAAAAGTAAATATTTAAAGCTCTATCAGATTTTCCGAGTTAAACAGATTTATTGATACATTGACTTGAATAGTATTACCAATTTTGTCTTTTAAAATTTTAAAAGTACGTAATTCATTTGCCACTCATGACTATAAAAAAATCAATATATAATTTTTCTAAAAAAATAAAAGCACTTTTACCTGACTAACTTCTTTTAAAGTACGTGATATTACAACGAACAGTGAATATATCCCTCTCCTGGTTTAACCAGAATGTTTAAGATAAATTAAACATTTTGTTTACAAACCTCAACCCTAATGAGGAGTTGATTGACTAACACAAAGTTAATCATTTTGCCTGTGATACTCAACCGCATACACATATATGGCAGGGTAGCCACATCGGCCACAAATTACAATGTTTTGTCAAACCCGTCTTTGATATTATACCTATCTCATTGTCTGACGTTGATTGGATAAATTTATCTTTGTTTACATTGTTAAAACAGTATTCAATAGGTGGTTATTCTGAATGAGAAAAGAGGATGAAATTTTGTTTTTTAAGAAGTATTTTAAATACATGTTTGCCTAAAATAATGGATGAATTTTAAATTTTAGATATAAAATATGACATATTATATACATTATATACTATAAAATTCATGTACCATAATATTATTGATAAAATCATTAATACACTTCTTAGTTAATAATTCTAAAATGATTCAAGTTTCGAAAATACTCTACAAAAAAATAAAGTATGCAGCTATAGCATACTCATAATGTAGTTGAATAAGAAAGGCAGTTGAAATATAATCAAGTTTCTATAACAAAATGAAAATAAGCAAGATCTCAAGTAAAATTTTAAACCAAGAGAATATAAATAACACTATTCTTCAAAGACATAATTGAGAATTTTTTTTAGAACATACATTACAATTCTAGCTCTTAAACCAAACGTATAACTTCGATAAAATATATTTAGATTGTATTTTTTTGAGAAAATGTTGCGTTGCATAGGGGCTAATGGATAAAATTTACAAAATTTTTTTCTCATAAAAAATACTGATTTGTATTAAAAAATATTGAATAGAAAAGCATTATTGTTTATAAATACAATTTTACAAAAAAAACAATAACATGTTGGTTAAGTTGCTCATTTTTTTAAATAAGCCTATTATTATTATTATTATTATTATTATTATTAAGTAAGTAAAAGTAAGTCAAAAGTAACACTTCAAACCATATAACAATTTTACATTTTTTCAAGAAAATTTTAATACCAAAACTTAATTATTAAGTTTTTTTAGGGTTCTTTGTAGAAGAAAACCAAATTTAATAGACTGTATAAAATGTCGATAATTATAACGAGGATTAATAAATTGTCCAAAAGGAGTTTTTTCAATGGAAACCCCCTATTTTATGATTTAATCGTATTAAGCATTAAAAATAAGGGTAATTTTGTATAAAGAGACGTATTCCGAAATTATAGTTTTTAAAACATTTACAACTTAATGTCTTTTAATCTTGACAACTACAGTTAATGAATATCAGTCGACAACTTTTTACAACTATGGTCCATTAGTTAAGGTATTGCTCGAACTTCGTTAATAGAATAATGGATGTTTAATAATAACAATAATAGAAGTGGCTATTTAGATGGTTACCAGATAGAAAATTAAAAGAGAAACTAAAGCTCTTATTACAATCATACAAGAATAAGAGAGGTATATTGATTGCATTATGCCCGGGTATTCGAGGCTTGGAAAATTAGATTACTTGAACCGTCAAAATACCAGTTGTACTTATTTGTACTAGGCAACATGCAAACCATATCAAATTAATATTTGTGACTTGTACGAGACAGTTTTACCACTAACCAAAACTCTTTATTTTTACTCACGACACGTGTTTCGCAAACGATGTTAGCTGATCATCTGATACATTGTAAGTAATTAAAAAAAAACCTAATTATAAATATATAAAACTCAGAAACTATAATAACTAAACAAGCACTAACAAAGTCCAGATGTTAAATAGGCAGGAGCGACTTTCGTTAATATCAGAATCCACAAAGCTTATAATTAGCCCTTTTATTTTATTTTATTAATATTTTGGCAGCATAGTTAATTAAATATTACACGTTTATAAAAAAGTGATCTTTTTAAAATTAACAAATTTAAACCTTGGCAGCTAAAGAGCATCCTTACATTTAACATTATATTTAATAAAATCACTTACTTTGGAGAAATGTTTTTTTTTTTTATTTTATATATGTACAACAATATACATAGTACTAACAAAGTACAGACGTTAAATAGGCCGGAGCGACATTCGTTAATATCATAATCCACATAGCTTATAATCAGCCCTTTTATTTTATTTTTAAATATTTTGGCATGTAGTTGAATAAATATTACATCTTCATAAAAAGGGATCTTTTAAGAATTAACAAAGTTAAACTTTGACTGCTAAAAAGCATCCGTACATATAACATTATATTTGTTAAAATCACTTACTTTGAAGAAATGTTTTTTAATTTTAAATATGTACAATAATAATTTGAACATGTTAAGTCTGGGCATAGTTAAATTATTATATTTTTTAAATGTTTCACAACAATTCTCATTGTATTTCAAACTAAAAATCAGCCTGATGAATCTTTTTTTAAATGCAAATACCCTCGAATATATTACCCCAAACAGCAAAGGGTGTGCTTAAGTAAGGCTATAGTATCCGTAATATATTTTTAATAATATTTCCCTCCCAGATGTCATTTCCTGGTAAAAATTATTTGAAAAGGTACTGCTTGAAGATTTGATACAAGATTTAATAAAAACTTCGGGTGTAATATTAATTATTGAAACTAGACCTATTTGGCAACTGTATATAGGAAAGTCAGACACTCCCTTACGGCTATGCCCATCGTTGAGCAAAAAGATTCTTTACTGAAAAGCAATTAACAGCAGCAAAGAACATTTATTAGAGTACTATTTAAAATTTATATTTAGGTACGAGGATGATATTAGCGCAAAAAAATAAACAAACATTGTTGGTGAAACTATGGGACCAAAATTTGTTTTATAACATAATAGAAAATCATAAATAGTCAAGATAGTACAATAGCAACATTTACAAAAAAATATTTTTACAAATTAATTGTTACCTTCATTAAAAAAATTTACTAGTTTGCTACAAAAAACGTTACTTATTTTCATAAATATTTTACTGCTTTTGGTAGTTTAGGATCGTTTGTTTAGTTTATTTAGGGTTCTACTTACGTTAAGTTTAATAGTTTCACCTATAGGGTCTAATTTTTAGGGTCATACTATGTTTGAAACAGAATTTATGAGACCGTTATGTACCAATTATTCAGTTTTGTTGTTTATCTTCAAAACAATTAAATGTAAACAGTCAATGCGAATCAGTTGAATGTTGTGTGATCTGATGTTGATAATAAAAACAGTATATACCTGACATAAAAATGTATACCTGGCGGAAGTATATTCTAGACAGGAGTATATTTCTGAATTCCGCTATTTTATGAAAATTAGAAAAAAAGGGTACCTGAATTACTTAATGGCCCTTAAAGAAGAATAGTGACTTGCAAGAAATTTGGGCAGCTGTTTAAGGTATATCTCATAATTGTATTAATGACTAGAGCAATTTTACTTTCTCTACTAGAAAAAGTTCGAAATTAAAGGTCACAATCCAAAATATTTAAATAGCCTAATAGAGTTATACTCTATTTCAGAAGTGTGTAGAGCAATAAAACCTCATTAGGTATGCAAAAGTGGTACCTGGTGATCTACCAATATTTTATGCCACTACCTTAATTGGGTATTAGTTTCAATGTAAAATTCTTTCTTTTCGTTGATTGCAGGTAGTGCCACCCGGTTTTGGGTCAATTTATGAGTTTTGCCCATTGTTACCCACTGATAAACTTTGAAAACGGTTCGCCAAAGGCGTGCAACTGGGACTTGTTTTTTACCTTATAATTAATGTACTTAAATGCTATTTTATTTTAGAAAGTTACTTTTGTTTAAATGGAATAATATATTTTTTTCACAAATTTATTGAACATAATATGTAGAATAAAACAGTTGAAAATGTCACTTTTGGATCTGGCACTTTTTGAACAGTGTATAACAATTTTAAATTATAATAGATTGTAGTCTTCTTCGTCATCTGACGAACTGTCATCACCTCTTGACATTATAATTAAAGGATCGACTGTCTGATCGATGAGGTTGTCAAGATCCCACATTTTGTCCTCTTGCTTAATTACATGCTGGACTGCATTTCGCCAATTCTCTGGTGTCGCTTCCGTAATGGCTTGATCAAACAGTAGCTTAACATCTTTCATTTTAAAAGTCGTGTTTTGTCTTGCTACAAATCCTTTTACCTGCGCCCATATCAGTTCTACAGGATTTAGTTCGCAATGATATGGCGGTAAGCGCAGTACAGTTATATTATATTTTTCGGCTATATCTTCCACGGCGTATTTCATGAAACGAGTTTTGTGTAAGTTTGCTATTGCCAGCAGTTCTTTTTTTATCAAATTTGCTTCAAACGCAATACCTTTTGCAGTCAGCCAATCGATAATTTCTTGCTTTCTCCAACTTGAAGTTGGCGTCTTCTCTATTCGCCGTGAATGATAGCTTGCGTTATCCATAACCACCACCGAATTAGCCGGAAGAAATTTTATCATTTCACCAAAATAGTCCTCGAAAACGTCTGAGTTCATGTCTTCATGGTAATCTCCTATGCGAGTCGACTCAAAGGTTAGCAGACCTTCTTTTAAAAATCCCTCTTCGCTTCCAATATGTGTGATTATAAGTCTTTTTCCTTTTCCCAAAGGTACTTTAATACCCGTAGACAGGCCTTCTATGAAAGCTTGGCGAGCACTGGTTATATTTTTGTCTTGCCACATTTTTTGGACTATATAACCTTCGTTAATCCACGTCTCATCAAGATAAAAAACTTTCTTTTGCTCCCTGCGGTACTGCTTGATACTTCTCAAGTATTGTCGTCTCCAACAAACAATTTCGTCGCTCTCCAGTAAAAGTGCTTTGCGGTTATGCTTTTCCCAGGCAAAATCCATATTTTTTAAAGTTTTCCATAAAAGTTTTCTACTTATCAACGTATCTATGCGCCTATGAACTACCACGAAATGTAGCCAAACAGAACGGAATTCCCCAGTTTATTGCTCTATACACTTCTGAAATAGAGTATAATAGATGTTATTTAAAATCTTTCAGACCAGGAAGGATCATTTCAATTATATTCAAGTAAATAATAAAAAATATAATCTCCGTAATATTTAGAATTATTTCGAGTTCCTAAACGAATTATTTTTTTTTTTATTTATTTATTGACCTAAACGACCATGCTAAGTCTGGGACTCGAACCCAGGGCCACACGACTGCAATGCAGGTATACGAGTATACCCACCGCGCTGCCGGGGCCGGCACGAATAAAATTAAACAGGTAACATGTCAAAAAATGATTTCTAAATTTTCTGCTTTCACATCGAGGATTAGAGAAGCGGATAAAGTAATGTCTTAAAATAATCCATTAGCTTCTTCAGAGTAAAATATACTTGTCCGAAAACTGAATATGTTTATTATGGCTGTTCATAATATGTTTGCTTTTATATTTGCTCTTCGATTTTATCCTTGCCTTGAAGAAAACTATAAACAGAAACAAATGTCGAAAGACTTTTAACTTTTCTGATATTTTTTAAATTTCTTTTATTTAAATAATCATATATCTATTTTTCTAATATAAGAATAGTGATTTTGTTAAATTTTTATTAAGCTTGGTACCGAAATTACTATCTCTAAGAATAGTAAAATTATGTAGCTTCGTAAACTATCAGAACTTTGTATCATCACGGAAAAGAGCCTTTAAATGTAATAATTTTCGCTCTATTCATCCACAATCTCCACTGAGTTTGTGAGATATTTCAAAGTTTCCAAACTTCAAAAACTTCTTAACCCCACGACATACCTCCACACACCCCTCACAGCGAAACTTTACTTAACAGCTCCCCGAACTCAAAGGGAAATTTAGCCAGACTTCTTAGCGGCTTATAATTTTAATTATTTAAGATTTCTCCGCGCTGCGCCAACCACTTCGCGCCTAACGTTCTCGTGTAATTAAAAGTCGTAAAAATAACCAGCGGAACTTTTTAATTAGAAATAAAATATCTGGTTTTGAATGAGGCGCGAATCGCTTTTTGAACTGTTAAGGCTTTTTTACGCAACGGGTCCGCCTGATATTACGAGAGGAACGACGGTTTTATGAGCATTACAACGCGGTATTTGGAGTTTATGGGAGCAGCGTTTATTAAAAATTGAAAATCTTTAATGGTTTGGGAAAAAGTGGGATGTTTTCGATGATTTATTAAATTCAAGTGGTTATTTCAGGTTATTTGTAATTATCGTATCCACTTTTGTTATGCATGGTATAATGTATTTTAATATTATTGTAATTTGGGTTGTATAAGCTTTAAATTTTAAAAAAATGGTGAGATCTTCTATCACTGTTAAATATTTAAAACCACTAAAAAAGCAAGGTCCCATTTATCTCTATCTATATGTTAAATAAATATTGATCCTGTTTTAAATGCACTGTAGATCTATATTACCTAAAAGAAATTTATGTAAGATATTTGTTGAGATTTTTAATATTTTTAAATAATAAATAAATGTTTTTAATACATAAAAAGTGGAAACATCGATATTTAAACATAAGTCCTTCTCTAAGATTATCAATGAATCGCAGAAATACCTAAACAATTAAAAATTACTTATATGAGCTAATAGCTAAATAATAAATATTTGCTAGATTCATATCAATCAAAGTGAAGTTTGCTTTTATACAATAAAATTGCCTAAACAGTATTAAAATTTCTGTTATTTGTCACAATTGTTTTTTTATTTTATCATTCTCATCCTTAAGCATGATTTGACGATTCTCTCAGAGATATGGGGACATGCTTTGTTTCTTGAGACAGGTTAACACACTTCGCTCAAACTTAGTTACCTCTGAAACTGTGCACTTACCGAAGTAGATACCGCAGAGAAATCCGAGTTAAAAAGATTGATTCGAATGATAAATTTATTAATCAGGCAAGTAGTTGGTCCGAAGTTATTTAAAAAGTGATAAAATTGTTTAACTCTAATGTTAAAAAAACCGAGCCTGGCCAATTCAAATTCAAAATACTTTATTTGCCTATAAAAAGAAAAACGATTCTATCTAAAAGCTAATTGCAGAAAAATCACATGGTTTTCTTTAGACAGAAATGATGGTATCGCGATTTTTAAAACCGTTGACACCTGGCATTAAGTATGTCAGGAGTGATACAACCCTACTACTACTACTAATACTTAATATTTAATAAACTTCGAAACTTAACAGAACGAAAGGCTTAAAAAATATCTGATAAAAAATTGCATTCATAAAGAAAAAGAAACAAAATAAAAAGTCACATGTATGATGCGCGAAAATTTGAAACTGGCTCGGTTGTAACCCAACAGACAAGGATGGACTGATCCGCGACATCCGAGAGGGCCTTCGGGAATACTGAGAAGTTCTTAAGTATTTGTATATATTATAGCATTTTAAAAACGTGCATATTTTTATTTTAATAACTTTTGTGTGTTATGGTCCTTCTAGCAAAAACTCTTTTATATATTGCAAAATTTTTTTTTGACATATTTTTAGCATTTATTGAGAGATTAATCCATAACGCTGTGGCATTATATAGAAAACACTTCTGCAAATTTGATGTGTGTTCCTAGTATAGTGATTATGAACAAATGGAATAAATTTTTTTTTAAATGTAAGGTGGTTTTTGATAACCTTGAACAGAAAAAGATACATATGATATTTTCGCCTGTTTGACATATTGAGGATATAGTTGTCTTTCAGATACGGTGATATTTTATGTCTATAAGGTATAGAGTAAGCAAATAACATAAATGAGTGCTGTAACTTTTAAATTTTTCTACAAAATACACCAGAAATCGAGTTGCATAAAAGTGTGAAATCTAAGATATGCCAATTTTAATTTATTTTTGATATGACTTTCAAATCTTAGTTCGCAGTTCATAAAAATTCCTAAATTTTTTATTTCATCCGTAATTGGTATTAAAACATTTCCAATTTTAATATTTAAATTGTCTTTGACGAGCTATTTAAACTGACGATTTGAATAACAGATCATTATTTGAGATTAAGAGAGATTAATGTTTAAATCGTGTTCTTGTGCATATAGAGCAATATTATTTAAATCAGTATTTATATTTAGTTCTGCCTGTTGAATATTATTAAAGTTTACGGGTAAATACAGTTGAAAGTCATCTGTATACTGAAGAATTTGAGAATGTCTTAGTGATTTGTTCATGTCAGCAACATAAATTGAAAAAAGTAATGGTGATAGAATTGAACCTTAAGGAACGCCTTTTTCTATTTTCAAATTTTCTAAATCAATGCCTGCCTTTTTAATGAATCATTTGTTAATGATTCTACTAAACTGAAAGAGTCGCTTTCCTCGGCTCATACCAATCCTTCGAGTTATTTGACAGGTAGTTGTGGACCACGCTCTTCTTTTACTGAGGTGAGCTATGATCAAGTTTGACAGGTGATTAATGGTCTAAAAAATAGTAAAAGTACGGATCCTTTTGATTTAATCACTAGACTTATTAAAATCATAAAAAACTTTATTTTAGTAGTAAGTTATTTTGAATTTATTATTCTATAAAAAACAGCACAGCTTAAGGAAATCGCATTCAACCAGATTGCCAGTTATGGATTTGTGTGAGAAGGTGCATGAGAGCTTTGAGGGTGGCTTACACTCTCATGCTACATTTTATGGTTTATCGAAAGACTTTGATTTTGTTGAGCATGATATTTTTCTACAAAAATTGAATTACTACAAATTTGACGCCAGTGATTTTCATTTACTTCGGTGCTATCTGAATGATAGAGGTTAGTATTTTGTTTGTCAGTGTATTGTTTGGAAGGGTATGAGTCGCAGAGTTTACTACTAAAACATGAAGTTCCACAAGATTCCGTTCTGAGGCCTATGTTATTCTTGGTTTACGTCCACGATCTGCCTATTTGCGATACTGGCTCTGTATTTTATCTCTATGCGGATGACACAACTTCTTTAATTGCTGATGCTGGTGAATAGAGTATTTTTCGCATATCTTAAGAGTCATGTGCTAACTTGAAAGACTGGGCTGTTTCAAACAGATTGTGTTTGAACGGAACCAAAACCCAGCAGATTATTTTTTCCTTTTCGAGATCTTAGTTCTTTCCTGTTTCTCGCGAATGTAACAGTAAATTTCCTTGCTTGATGGTGGTTTAATCTGGCTGAGTCACGTTGAAGAGATTGCTTATTTCAGCTATTTTCATTCTATAATGACATACTATCTTCAATCATTGGGGGTACTCGGTGCACAATATTTTTAATGCAAAGAAGATGTGTCAGGGTGATTGCTCGTTTGGGCTACAGAGAGTGTTGTAAATCTCACTTTAGGAAATTGAAAATTCTCACTGTACCCTGTACATTTATTCTAGTGTGCCTATTATATGTTAATGGGAAAATGTGACTGATTATGCGATATATGCTGATACCCACTGGCACTTTACCAGAAATAATGACTCCTTAATTCCACCTTTCCATCGACTCTTCAGATCAAGAACTGGGGTTTCGCACTACGGAGTGAAATTTTTTAACGCCCTGCCAGCCTCTGTAAAGATTCTGCCACTTTGTATATTCAAAAATAAAGTTAAAGATTTTTAATTAATAACTCTTTTTACTCATTTAAGAAATTTCTTCACTCCACTGTGGCTTTTTAGGAGTATTGTGTTTTTCATGTTTATATTATATTTCTGTTAAAGCTGCTTTGTAATTGTTAGTTTTACTTAGTGCTTTGATGTATTTTTCCTTTAACTGTGGATTATCTTATCTTATTATATAGCTACTGGATGGATTTTATTATTATAATTTTAATTAATTATATACTTTTTTTTCTGAATTTTGACTTATGTAAGAGTTTGTACTATTTGGAATGAATAAATAAAAATCAGCTCTTTTACTTCTATTATTGAACATAGGCCTCGTCTAAACATCTCCAGTTCTCTCTGTCTCTGGCTGTTGCAATTTAATTTGTTGCTATCCTCTTCACGTAATTCGTACATCGAGTGGAAGGATTGTTTCGCCTACATTTTGTCAGCTCTTGAGCTCAGTTGCAACAGTTTTTTGGGTTATCGCATGTCCATTGTTCTAGCAATGTGCCCAGCCCATATACATTTCCTTATAGTGATTCATTGTATAATATCATTTCCTCCGTTATCCCTTAAGCTTAGGCCACGCATCGATTTCTGCATTCACTGTCGTGTTACTCTTTGTTATTCTTTTTTCTTTAATCTTCTTTATTCAAGTAATACGAACTAGTTAAATGCTTTTTGCTTCAAGCAAATTCAGATATTTGCTTTCCGAATGTCATTCATTTTTCCATACGCCGCCCATCCCAGGGTAATTTGTCTTTTTAGTTTGCAGGTTCGGTTGTCTCTGGTTATTCTAATCTTATGACTCAAATATACATACATACTTGTCAAATATTTTTTAATTTTTTATTTATCTTTGTTCTTCATATTTTGCCTATTGAAAGTTTTTTATATTTTGCTCTTATTTATGAATTTTTCTAAAAATATCTTTAATAATTGTACCGCAATATATTTATATAGACTCGTCTTATCTGCATTTAGCAAGAGTCGATTTGAATAAAACCAACTCTTAGCCCTCTCCTGTGCTGTTTCCAATTCACAAATTGTTTTTTTAAAAGTAGTATCCGTAAGAAAAATTGTGTTGTTGGCAAACAAAGTATATTTTGCAATACTTTCACTCGGTCGATCAGTTTTTTAATGAGATTGTTTTTTTAAGAAAAATTGTACATTGTGAGTTAACAACACAATTAAATCGTTACTGATATCATATAATAAGACACTGTTAAAGTCCAGTGCAACGATATATTAGAATGGTCACCCGTCAAAACACCAGCATTCCACCTACCAAACAATGTAAATAGAAGGTGGACGATACCATTTGTGATTTATGGTCAGGTATGTACATACAGATCATAACAGAACATACATTTGCATTAGCACTCAAGAAAATATTATGCAAACAAAATTCAAGAAAGTTTAAGGCAGGAACTCCCTATAAAATCAGAGAAGAGAATAACAGGTTAATTTGTATTAAAACTGATGTAAAAATCGCCCGCGATGACAATAACCTAATGGGTTAAGCTCTAAAATCTCCTTCACTGCCGCCATGAAATGAGATATAAATATGATATAGAGTGATATAAAAGGTTTAGCGAAGTTAAACTTATTTCTTAATTTATTTTAAAACTTAGAAATTTTCACATTATTTGCTTTTGACAAATAAAAATATAAAAAATAAAGACAAAAACAAAAACAGAAAAAATGTCATAGATATTTCTCCAATAGAACACATTATATTTTATTATTATATAAAGTAAAATATTTTAATGTGTAACCACTTAATGTTTTGATAAAAAATGATATCTTGTAAAGTAACATAAAAAGTAAAATAACAATTTATGTGTAAACGGGAATAACATATTTAAAGTTTATTAAAGTTATGTATATTGTTTTACCAACAATCGAAAATAAGTGCGTTTTTTTTTTAATGTACATATTTTAAATGCAGTATTTAAATATACAGTATATCTTCTTATGTTATCAATTTCTTAGAATTAAATTTTAAATTGCATAACATTATAAACCAAAATATTGAATAGACTATAATCTAGTTTCGTATTTATAATGAGTCTGGCCATTAGACTTGCGTAATATGAGTCGGGCTTTAACAAATTGAGACATTTTAAAAGCTATTAATCAACATTTACCGCATATCTTCTGGAAATTTCATAGACGCAGAATTGCTTTCGTATTACTAATGAGATTTCCATCTCATTATGTCCCCTTAACAATCTGACAAGATCATTAGTGTTGTACGCCTGGACATCGACTTCCCGTAATTAAATTTTAGCTAGCAATTCAAGTACCTATAGTTACCATAAGAGAGAGATAAGATGATGATAGAGATGGCCTTTGAGTTTGCCACTTATGACGAATTATTAGATTTTCCTTTTTATTCCTATCTACTAGTTGCGCAATTTTAAGTCTTGTGTGTTTCTGTAAACGCTTCTATGTTTTTCTCTTAAATAGTTATGCGTACTTTTGGTTATATAACCTATATTTTGCCTTAGTCTGATATGCATGTTTAATCGGATAAGTATTTTTCTCATAGTAATTCGTATAGTAAAAATAGTTGTTTTTGACTAAAAAGATATAGATTGTTTTTTTATTATTGTCAAGAATAATCCCAGGCAACCGTTTGCATAATTTCACGTCCTAAAGATGAGTTTCTTTTATACCAATATGCCGGAAGGTTAATGAGATTGTTTAACAGAGATATATACATATAATTGATACTCAAACTTTTTTTCAAATTTTTGTTGAATGTTTCTAACAAAAGCATTTAAGACTTTTTCATTACGCGAGTAACATAATTTGTTAGTTCCATCTATGATTAGTATCAAGAACGACGATACCTAGTGATTTTATTGTATAGCTAGTTTTTTCGAGCAACAGGCAAAAGTCATATAATTAGTTTTTTCTGCATTCATTTTTTTAATATTAAATTATTAAACTATAACTTACATTGTTTTTTTTTATGCTGAGTTTTATTTTTTCTATTTTATGATTTTTTTGAAGCATTTTTATGTATTTAAATCAAACCATTTGCAAAACAAAGTAATTGTCTATTTGATAATATGATATGTATTACACAGATTATTCGGAGTTTCATATTCGTTATTATTTACTTCAAATATTACTGATTATATTTAGGACTAAGATTGATTAAAACTTATTAGTAATAAGTTCTAATAAACATTAGCTTTCTACAATTGCATAATCTTTTCTGTAAAGTACTCATTTTCCAAACATTTAAAGCAGCAGATTGAAGAAAAATCAAGCAGTTGCAATAAAAAGTGTTTTGTCATATTTACTTTGATCATTTGTTTTAATCCTTTTGATCGTATCTTTATTCATTTTATTTTTATTTAGGATCCCTTTAACATTTTTCCAGAACATATACCTGATTTAATTAAGGTTTTGTTCAATTTCGATTTATTTTAAGTAGTGGAACAGCTTTATTAGACTAAGGTTTCTTTCTGGTATATTTGATTCTTGAAATTATTTAAAGTTCATTAAGTTCTCCGATTATTTTTTTTATAGTTCGTGCTTTCTGTTCATTTAATTTCAAATGCTAGGAGTTTTTGAGGGATTCTTATTTATGTCTTTTTTCTGGAAGCTAAGTTACTATTACTGATCAGTTTCAGTATCCTACTTATTTTACTACGATTCTTGGGCCAGAGTGTTAAACTTTCTGATTGCTTCATATAAAACGCCTCTAACATAATCAATTTTCAATTTTATTCGAAATATAAGTCCTTTTCCTTTAAAAATATCATATCGAAATATATATTCAAATAAAGGCTGATTTGATAGAGGATAAATATAAACAAAAATGTTTTATACGAATTAAGAGCATTAAGGTTGCAAATAAAGGGAGAAATTAACTTAGATCCCAATTTGCAGAGACTATTTTTCAAAGAACATTATAGTAGTAGTTATGAACGGACAAATTTAAAGTACTAATAATGAATAGAAAAACTATGTTAAATAAGAAATAAATGTTAAATACCAGAGTGTGACCAACTAATTGATGCAAAATCAGATTACTATCTTGATAGAGACTTTATTCATGTAAAACTGTTGAAAACTTGGGTTGGTATGAACCATTATAGAAAATATTAAAAAAAAAGATGCAGACAAAGAAGTTGTAAAAAAGATATGGATGTGGTTGACGATCGCTTCACATATATATTTTAGTAATTTCATTTGAAGAGAAGGCCAAATTTGAAAACATTATAGCACGGAGCTTTTCTTTTAAAAGTTCCTGATTTAATGCCAGTATTTACCACATTTACTAATTGCAACGTTAATTTGCTAAAGGAGAGATGATGTTGGTCCAATTTTTACACCACCAAAGTGTGCAGTATAGCACTATTGGCACAATATTTATAAGAAAAGGGAAGAATAAAAATTGTATATAAAATTCACTCAGGAGTGTATGAGAACAACCAATACCAAATAAGTAGAAAGACAATAAGCTTCAAACTATATCAATTAAAAATATCTGTTTCACTGCAGAAAATGCAAAGGTATCAAAAAGAAATAATTCTTTGTGCTGAATATCGATGAATCGTTCCTCATGTAATACAGATGGCTCCCAAATTGTAAAAGCAGGCAAGGAACTATAACATGCTACATTATCAGTTTGCATTAATTCCTGGTGTTAATTTGGCAAGAAATTTCGACATAGGGTTACAGAGTAAAATATCGATCTCCGGTGGCAAGCATGCATAACAGAAAATGAGATTGTTCAAATAGTGTTATTCTTTCAGATTGATTTAAAGAGATATTGACTACTGCTAAGAATTCTTATAGAGGGTGTTTCTTAAAAGTATGTCATAATTTAAAAGGGACATTCCTGGACCGATTTTAAGTCAAAAAGTTTATATAAACATGGGTCCTAAAATGATTATTTTTTAAGATACAGGGTGTTAAAGCTTTATTTTTTTTTTCGTTTTTAATAAATTTTTCAAATACGGTTTAAAATATTGAACTGAATTTTGGCACAGGATATTATAGCATAAAAACACATTTCATTCAGGTGATCTAGGTAGCCAAAACTGTGGTCCTCCACGGCATATCCATTTATTTCGGTAGACTCTATTTAAATGCTCACGATCCAATATGCTAAAGTGGGCTGGAGCACCATCATGCATAAACCAAAGTTGTTGCCGTAACTGAAGAGGAACATCTTCAAGAAGAAAAGGCAAATCATTTTGGAGAAAATTACAATAATTTTGTCCATTAAGGCGTCCTGTTAAAAAAGATGGTCCAATTAAATGATCGGATATGATACCGATCCAAGCGTTTATTGAAAATTGTTCCTGAAAATGTGTCTTTGTAATCGCATGAGGGTTTTCTTGAGCCCAGTAATGATTGTTATGGAAATTGATTATTGCATTTCTGGAGAAATTAGCTTCGTCCGTAAACAAGATGTTCGCACCAAATTGAGGATTTTGTGTTACTTTTTGGAGATACCATCTACAAAATTGCGTACGCGGTTCATAATCATTTGTATATGAAAAGGATATAACAAAGAATCCCTTAAAATTTCCCATACCGTCTTGTAGCAGATGTTCAATACCATACCAATTTTTCGTGTACTTGTGGTCGGATCCTCTTCGACTGCATGTAGGACAGCCTCTTCAACTTCCCTCGGCAGAATTAGCCTTAAAACTCCCAGATTCAGCCAGACGACGATGAATGTTTATAAATATTCTTCTATCTGGGACAGCGCGATTAGGATACCTTTCCTGATACAAACGCCGCGCCTCCATAGCATTGGCAAGTCCATAAAGGAAATGCATTTGCGTCATTTCCAAATTAGAATAATCTACCATTTTTTAACTAGTACAATTCACGTTTTAAGATCCAAAGGGTACTAAAACCAAAGTGTCAAGAATAATCACTAGCGCAAGTGTCATAATGTTTAAAACAACAAAAAACAATTTCTGGCAACGAGCAAAGCTAACTTGATTTATTTCCATAATTTTTATAGAGGCATTTTATGCATAAAAGACGTTTTTTTAATTAACGATTACACCCAAACGGTAAGATTTACGGCAAAAGTCATAAAGGAATTTTTTGTTTATAATTAATTGGTAATTAACATAAAATCATATTTTTTCCTAAGTCAATGGCGTAGTATTTTTTTTGTAAAATTGTATTAAAAATTTATCATAGCTACGCCACTGGTTGCTTAAAAAAAGTAGGTAAACATCTAAAACATGTGTTTTTATGCCATAATATCCTGTGCCAAAATTCAGTTCAATATTTTAAACCGTATTTGAAAAGTTTATTAAAAACGAAAAAAAAATCAAACTTTAACACCCTGTATCTTAAAAACTAAGCATTTTAGGACCTATGTTTATATGAACTTTTCGACTTAAAATCGGTCCAGGAATGTCCCTTTTAAATTATGATATCCCTTTAAGTAACACCCTGTATACTAGGGCTGCAGACGGTAGCTGAAAATTGGAAAAGAAGACGAATTGTTGGTTGGAATTCGAAGTTAGAAAGTGCTTAACACTAGGCACGTACGATACGCAGCTCAAGATGGGTATAAATACAACTGATAGTATAAAGGACATATTATTCCCAAAAAGGTGGATTTATCATGTGAAGTTTTTCTGTCGAGTCATAGTAGAAGGAAGTCAAACAGTGTGACGTGATTTATCCCGAAGCTTATCCTGAAATAAAAGAAGGAAAGGGCAGAAAAAAATAAATGAAAAACTAAAAAAAAGAGTAAATATGCAATACAAACTCGATGTTATTTAAATTCTGATAAAAAAAGAAAACCAATGTATGCTTTACAAGTGTAGTAAGCGTAGTCAAATGAACATTTAATTAGCATCCTTGACGTTAAAAGGTGCCTTTTCTAACATATTTCTACCATACATTAATTCATTTTAAAGCTATAACTTATATGGCTTTCAGTTAAAGGTTTATAGTACTCGCATATAATAATAATTATTCATAAAGCATATTCGTTTTAGACTGAAAATTCAACTGTCTATCTTAATTAGTCGAGAATCTAGCATCAAACAAAAATACGTCTAGGTCCCTTTGTGAAAAAACAACGCGGAACATAAAACAAGGCGCCGTTTTTCTTTTTGCGAAATTATCTGCCGCTCAAAGGAATTTCTAAAACGTAGCTTGCCTTTGAGTTCGAGATATTGCTTTGTGGACAAGAGATTCTGTTTAAAATTGGAGGATTATTAGAAATAAATGCTCTTGTTGTACGATATTGACAAGAAAATTGGGTTTTTTGAACTTTGATTAAGGTCGGGCTTTATTATTGATATATTTTATAATTAGGCTTAATTATATAATGAAAGAACCATTTGTATGTGTACGCATTTTTTTTTTATTTAGAACTATTTTTAAATCTATAGTTTCAGCAAACAAGTAGAAATATTGCCAAATATAAAGGTGCCCATCTGGATAATAATAGAATATCTAAATATAGAATCATTGAAAAGGCAAAAATGTAGTAGTGGTAGTCACATGTAGAAGTTATACATAGCTATCTTCTCAAAGTTCCATCTTTTGATCAAAGTTTTAATCGTGGCAATTCTAATTTTGTTTGAGACTAATCTTTATACCTAAGGTAATTTTTGGTTACACCAAACTCAATAAACCATGATAATTTTATCCCACTCAAGAAGTTGTCCTTCTTCCTTAATTTTCTTTTATATTCTCTTCCATTGTCTCTTGTAGTAGCGAATATTTTAGGCCTCCTCATGATGCCCAAAGTATCCAAGTTTTCTCCTCTTCAGTGTGTTGATTCTTTCAACATGCTGATAATAAATTGGATGACGTTATTTATGTTGATACAGTCCATTATATATAACTGTAGTTATAATACATTATAATATATATTAGGTTTGTTGTGAGTGGGGCACCTTGTGTCCCTCCACTGCAACCTTTATGCCTATACATATATACCAAGTAGTCTTTTATATTTGTAGCACAAACCAATATTCCCTCTTTTTGAGGGTCCAATCTTCCAAACCCTATAGCAGAATTAAAAGAACAAATAAATATTGTTTTTGCTACAGAGAAATTTGTTCATTCAATCGAAGTTCTTGGAGTATCTCTGTGTATATGCTCTCTCTCTATAAACGTCTATTGTAAGATTACTTTTTTATACAGGGTGGTCCATTTAACTTGAGACATCGCAATATCTCGAAAACTAAACATGTATCCAGAAAATGTTTCATGTGAAGTTTGAATGTTTTCCAGGGGGTCATTAAATGACGTCATTGGTTTGACCTTGAGTGGACGTCTTTAAGGTCAAATGAAGGTCAACTTCACTTTTTTGCCTAGAAACCTCTATTTTTTTTAATAGTATCTGATTTAGCGTTAAAGATATAAGTAACTTGCCCTTGTAAGTAGGTAGTATCTGATGTTCTATCAAAAGAAGTGAAAGTATCTTATGATAGAATTTCATTATTAACAGAATCTAAAACTTGAAAATACGTTTTATTTTTCAAGTTTTCATCAATAAAAGAAATTGAAACAAAAAAATCAGAAAATTATTTCAATAAATGTTCAAAGTGTTCTTTCACTTCTATACATTTTTCTACTCACTTTCTAAACGATCGATGAACAGAGTGCAGTAACTGTGGAGTTATCTGCCTGCAAACCTCCGTGATTCGCAGCTTCATATTTTCGGGAGTCGTTGGTGGATCGCGATATACGATCTCCTTTAAATAACCAGTGGACTGCCACGATCCAACACTTGGCGCGCAACGCGTGAATAATGTGCAGGACAACTATCATACTGATACCACATATTTAATCTCACTTCAAACACACATCTTCCAAAAATACTGGTAGAATCTCCAGCAAAAAATTACGGTATTTTTGGCCTGTAAGAACACCATTAATTAAATTAAGGTCCTTTGACTTTATCATTGATGATGTCATACCAGACATTCACAGACCATGGCCGCTGATGTTCTATCGCTCGAAACTACATGGGATTTTCAACTGCCCAATAATGCATATTATGACGATTAACTACACCATAGTTTGTAAATGAAGTGAATAAGGCGCGCAGAAAGAAATTGTTATTTTCATGCAACTGATTTTGGGCATATAGATTAAAAAAGTAGATAAAGAAGACAGTCCTTGGAACTGCCTTGCAAAACTTTTTTTTCTGTCTGGTTCTAACACTAAAAATATGATGGTTTCCGAAATATCTGTAAGTATTTCCACAAGTTCGTGATGTTTTATCGAAAGTTTTCTCAAAATCAAAGAAGTATAGATACAGATCTTAATTCACTTCGCGGCATCATTTTGCGTAGTCTACTGTATGAGTTTTTTGTAAGTCATCTTATATGCCTATTTGTTCATATTCTAGCTGTCGTAGTTTTATTTGTGCTTTTTGATCACTTCGCACTCTCTGTCTATCCACTCCTATTAAGCAGTTTGAACTTGATACAAAGCAGTTATAAAAATGGATGAATTAGCCGTAAATGATTATATTCAAGGCAAAAACATTGTTTTTAAGGTGTGACCATGTCACATGATAATAGGGGAGGACAATGAAGCACGAAGATCACATCAACAGAACTATATATGCTAAGTGTAAGGTGCATCTTCTTTCTAATTGTTTTTAAATATCGAGTGCTCAATATTAATTTTATTAACAAAAATGAAAATAAGTTTAATTTTTTTTAATTAGGTTTAATTTAATCGCATGTTTACAACTTGTTTAAAAATTTATTGTAATATTGCCTTTTTGGTCATTTACCACTTCGTAATGTCATTTTACTTTATAGATTGAAAAAGTAGATAAAGAAGACAGTCCTCGGAACAGCCTTGCAAAACTTTTTTTTCTGTCTGGTTCTAATACTAAAAATATAATGGTATCCGAATTATCTGTAAGTATTTCCACAAGTACGTGGTGTTTTATCGAAAGCTTTCTCAAAATTTAAGAAGTATAGATACAGATCTTAATTCACTTCGCGGCATCTTTTTGCGCAGTATGAGTTTTTTGAAGTCATCTTATATACCTATTTGTTCATTTTCTAGCTGTCGTAGTTTTATTTGTGCTTTTTGATCACTTCGCACTCTCTGTCTATCCACTCCTATTAAGCATTTTGCACTTCATATAAAGCAGTTATAAAAATGGATGAATTAGCCGTAAATTATTGTATTGAAGGCAAAAAAATTGTCTTTAAGGTGTGATCCAGTAATCAAGTAATTTTTTTTTTCAAAACCAAATTATGCACACACTAGCGCATTGTCTCTAGATATTCGGTTTGTTAATATCGGTCACGCGATAATAGGGGAGGAAAAAGAGGCACGAAGATCACACATCAACAGAACTGTATATGCTAAGTGTAAGGTGCATCTTATTTCTAATTGTTTTAAAATATTGAGTGCTCAATATTAATTTTATTAACAACAATCAAAATACGTTTAATTTTTTTAAAAACGAATTATTATTAGTAATATAATGCAGTAATAACGCCAAATTTATTTTATCTTAGTAACTAATGGACCAATTACAGATTTTTACTAACTTTTATTTCTTAAATTATTTATTTTTGTCCTCAAAAGTTTCCAGTAAATGGTAAAAGTAAAGCCGTATAAAACGAAAATAGGAGTAGCACTTTATCTTCCCTAACATAAACCTTTTAACAAGCTAACTGATAACAATTTTAAAAACCTTGACATTTTGTCGATTCCGTCGATTTGTTTCCCTGATTTAATAATAGTAATAATCTTTCTAGAACAAACAAAAAAAAATAAAAACAGAAAATTTCCGAACTCGCATTTTTGATTTAATCGAATCCTTGCGGAGTGCCTCGCAGGACCCAAGTGGGAGGAGATGAGACAGAGAAGTCACAATTTCCGGTAAAAACAACAGGCTGCGAAATTCACGACACGTCACGGTCTCGACAATTGGATTTCGAATTGTAACGCCGCTGAGGAGTGGCGAATTTAATATCCGTCTTGTTATATCGGAATAATACATGCACACTATATGTGTCGAATTTGATATTATGTTTTCTGCAAAGAGCTCTCTCTAAGAATTAAAATATGTAAGTTCTAAAAAAAATTATTAAAGTTACATAAGAGAGACAGATTGATAAGATAAATATATTTAATAATAACTTTACGGACTCGACCCAAGTTAAAAGTAATTTCCCTATAACTCAGCGAAATATTGTATTATTATTTGAGAAACCCCGTTAAAATTAATAAAGAAGTACATTGTTAAAGTTTCACGAACGAACTTCTTTAATAATTTTTCTCTCCTTAAAATATACTTTCGAACATATGGCTCAGTTTCATTTTACAGACAGTTCATGTGAAAAGATGGCTTGACAAGTAACATTAACCATGCAAGAATAGTGAATAAACCTAACTATGGCAATACCAGTACTCCAAAGAGATATGCGTGATGCTTTGGGAGTTGAAGTATCGCTCTCCACATTTCAGAGGAGAATACTGGGAATAGGCTTGAGGTGTCGCTAACCATTTAGAGTACCCCGACTACAAGCTAAGCACCAAGTTTGTCGACTACAGTGGGCACAAGAGCACATGGCGTTACCAGCAGAATTTTCGAACTCGGTGTTTTCCTCCGATGAAACAAGAATTTGCAGGATAGTCATCGGATACGGGTATGGAGGGAGCCAAGAGAGGACTAGCTTGCTCGCCCCGTACTACTCTTTGCAGGAGGAAGTGCTTGTTCTAAGCAGGTACCATATTTAATAGTCGCATATAATTCAAGGCACAATGACTGGTGACAAGGAGATTCTAGACCCTTACGTCAGACTAGGGCGAGAAGCTGTTGCTGAGGCTTTCGTTTTTATTGATGATAATGACCGACCTCACTATACCAGAGCTGTAAATGAGTATCTGGAATCGGAAAGCATCAATCGTTTGGACTGAGCCGCACAGACATATATTCCATAGAACATGATTGGGACATGATTTCCAAAGCAGTGGCAGCACCTGCAAGAAACCCATCTGGGACTACAAGAACTTGTTCATGCTGCTCGGAAAGAATGGCACAATATTCCTCAACAGCATATCTCCAATCTCATAGACTGTATGAGCAAACGTCTCCAAGCTTGCATAAAAGCAAGAGGTGGAAACACACGATATTAAAGTTTTCCAGTATAGTCGTTTTATTATCACTTGAATGACGATAAAGACGATGAAAGCATGCCGACGAAAATACTGATAGACCGGTGCCAGTTTTAAACCTACATTTTTTTTCCAGAATTATCAGATTACGGTACACCGGCAGCATACTAAGCCGCAGCGTATTTGCAACGAGGCTCTCTTCGCTCAAGAGTCAAACGAGACATTATACTTCATGCCAGCAGTACAGAAGGATATGTTAAAAATGCGTTACTTTTGTTTGCTTAAAATAATTCTCAATTTTCGGCTGATTACTATAACTGCGTATACAGGGTATTTCGGAAGAAAAGGAAAATATTTTCATAATAACATATTCAGAAGGTCAAAATAGGATAATTTAACCCCTATGTTTTAATCCGATTCTCAACCGTTTCTGAAATAATCGGCCCTGAAGTTTTTTGTAAGATTTGTTATTTTAAAAGCAACACAAACAAATACTAGAAAAAAAAACAAAATTCCACTAATTTAAAATGTTTTCGAAAATACCCCCACCAACCTTAAGGCTGCAGCACTTTTGTCAAGCGCTCGTGTTGCACGTTTAATTCAATTGGGGATTGTTTTTAATAATATTTGAAGCATTCAAAATTTCATTGTAGAGTCCTTCTACGGTTTCGGTACTGGTGTCTCGTACACTAGAGCTTTTATCCACCTCCAGAGGCAATAATCCAGTGGATTTAAGTCTAGTGACCTCAGTGGCCAAACTTGAGGTCCTCCTCTGCCAATCTAACGATTAGGAAAACGATTGTCTAAGAAATTACGCACTCGGCGACTTAAATGAGGCGGGGCTTCATCGTATTGAAAATACATTCGGTGTCGAACAATTAGTGTAACATCATCCAACATGTGTATTAAATGGTCTTCCAAAAAGCGTAAGTATCCTTCTCCAGTAAGACGCTCATCTAATACAAAAGGACCAAACAACTGGTCGTTTACCATTCCACACCACACGTCAACACTGAATCGATGTTGAAAGTTTCGTTCAAACATAGCATAAGGATTTTCATCTGACCACCGATGTTAATTGTGTCGGTTATTAATTCAATTGCGGGTAAATGTTGAATCCATTCGCAAAATTGAACTCTTAAGCCATAGTCACCCTCTTGAAGATGTTGAACCGGTTGAATATGGAAAGACTTAAAACCGTTTTTCTAAGTATCTTCCAAACATGTGATGCTAATCCAAGTTCTTCTGTAATCCGCCTCGTACTAACACCCGGGTTCTCTTCAGCCATATCCAGAATATTTTCTTCATTTTCCACATTTAATCCCGCCTCTTGTTCAGAATTAATTCTTACGCTTGAAAAAATTCCTGTTTCCTGAGCATTTGCAAAAACTGTCTAAAAAACTTTTCGAATAGGAATTCTTCGATTTGGAAAACGACGTCGGTATTGACCAACAGCACGCAAGGCGCTACTATTACAGAAACCATACACGAATATTATGTCAGCATACTCTTTATGGGTGAATGTGTGAGACATTACGTAATGGAAACTTTGCTCTTTTCAAATTGAAAGGCTCAGAATCAATCAAACTGACAACCATGCTTATCAAAACTACCAGTCGATTAAAATAGGTATTAGCAAACAATGATGAAATACCTGCAACGTGAGTTATTATTTCAATTTATATATTTCAGAAATGTTAAGAATCGAATTAAAACATATGGGTTAAAGTATCTTATTAGACCTTCTGAATATGTTCCCAAAATATTTTCCTTTCCTTTTGTAACACCTTGTATAGAAGTATAATGGTATAACTGCGGCATTATTTGAAAAATGGTTCTCTAATCAGCTCTTAGCTAACATTCTTCCAAACTTAGTAAAATGTTATGGATAATGCATCTTGCCATTCAAGAATTTTAAGTAAAATACCAAATACTAGTTTTATTGTTTTTTATATCTCATCTATTAAAAAAGCAGTTGATAAATATAATTAAATATTATAACTTAACAAAATTAGTATCTTACTGACAATATTGCCAAAAGTAATAAACATACTGTTTTAAGATTGCCTCCACATTATTGTGTTTTTAATTTGATTGATTTAGCTTAAAGTAAATTAGAAAGCAGATTTAAAAGTGCAATACTTCAGCAATACTGAGTGCGGTAGCTATTGACAACATACACCAAGCTATTGCAGAAAGTAGAACGCATGATTAAAACAGAAAATGAATATACAGTTTACCATCCACACCTCAACATAATAATTCGTCCTGCCGATGACGATTCTAGTTCTGAAGAAACTCGTTTACAATATTAAATATTGGTAAGTATATGTATATTTAAGTATTTTATAATAAAATAATAGGTGAATTTTTAAACCACATTGTATTTTAAATTAAACCTAATATCTGGAAAATTATTTCTATCTTAAAAATAACTAATTATTTGGATTCCTAACCTAAAATTTTATATAACGTATATAGGTAAGCTTTACAAAAATACATTTTAATAGTATCAATTTTAAATCTGCCAAACCAAAAAAAAAATAGATATAGAGCTGATAAAAATTTAATTAGATCAAAGCATTCAAAGTTAATTTTGTTAGTAAAACTATTTAAAAAAAAACTTAATTGAAAATATTAAGGTTTTTCTTATCGATTATATCGTATACATATATCGTTAGAACAAAAAAATTATATGTGATTCCATATCTTTAACCAAGTATAATTTAAACCAAGTTTTAGACATTACAATAAAATTAAAAATGATTTAATTTAATTCTGAAAATAATAGGTTTTGTCAAAATCTGGAAAAAAAGAATTGACAAAATTTAGACCAGAGGGCATACTGAAAATATAATTTTCGATAACTTCTTGAGGCCATTACTCCCAAGTACAAGCAACAGTAAAACGGAGCTCAGTTCAAAATCAATTTTCAACTCAAGAAACTCAAATTTCAATATTTTTTTTATTATGTTCCAGATTGGTTTAATAAAGATTCGGTGAAGTTATTTTCCTTAAAAGTGATTGATCTAAGCGTGCTTATTATTTTCTCATCACAATAAAGTAGCACCTAATCCACGCCAACTTGCTTGAAGAGACCAATAACCAAAAACACGTGTCGGCACGAACCATCCTTGTTTTTTTCAGCTTCCTGACTGACAAATTTGTTTTATAGCGTTTCGTAATAATCTTCTACACTTGTATTATGGATTTATTAAGGAGCATATGCTTCGCTAGTCTATATGCTCTGTTTCCTTCCAAACCTAAGGTACTAGAACTACATAAACTGGTCCTTCGCTCCTGTTTAATTATCTTTTTCTTTTTCTTTGGTTTTCTGGTGGCCTTGCCTGAAGAAGCCAATGAGCAGAAACACAAATCGACAAGTACTATTTGTATCTTCTGCTTCCCGATAAGAATAGTAGTACGTATATATAGGAATACACTCCTTGAATACACTTTTGCCTGGAATATACATTTATGTCAAAATATCTCTCTCAGAAGGAACTTTTTTATCGCAACGTCAGATCAAATTTCATCTGACTTGTGTGACTCTCTATTTTTGGGTTATTTTCAAGATAAATAACAAAATTTATTAAAATTTCACGACGCTTTTACACTGTTTTGACTAATGGAGACCAATTATTTTAAGAGAACACTGACAGTGAAAGCAGGTAGGAAAAGAGAGTCTAGAAACCTTAAGCTACTAGAATTTATAATAAAATAACCTAAATGAATGGACAAATGGGACCCTTAAATAAGATGTATTGCTAAAAACTAGACTGTATAAGTAAAACTATTTAAGTGTAAATATAGAACCCTAAATGAACATAACTAAAACATAACTAACCAACTTAAATTACAAAATACGATCAACACACTACAGTCAATTATGCGATAATAATAATTAACGCATTTACTTATTCATAACAATAGTTTATTTTTATTATAATATTTTATTAAACAGATTTTTTTAGGTCAGAGAAAGAGCTAAATATATCATTATAAAACTGATAAAGGTCATAAACAAGTATGTATTTCTCAAGCGTATCAATTATTGCCCAACCTTCTAATTAATCATTTATCTATCTAACTGCTCTTTAATTATATCGATTCTGATTTCTTGACCAAATTGCTGAAATAAAGATGGCATTGCTATAATAAAAGATCGCTCATATTATATTTAAGATGATTATTAACTAGAATATTAGTCATAGAATATTATGCAACATCATTAACGAAATACATCATATGACATGATATATAAAAATGTCGTATATTGCCTTTAAATCCATATCGTTTCATTTGGGATATTTATATACAATAGCAACGGCACCTGTTACTGGTCACTGGATCAGAAAAAACGTAAAGTATTAATTCTCAAATTGCTAGATTGCACAAAAGCTTTTGAACTTATTAATCTATAAATAGTTTTTGTAATTCTTAATTGTTTAGGGTTTTGAATACATCTTGCACGTTCCTGTTTCCTTACTTTTCTGGTAGAATATATTAAAACGTATGACTTGTACGACTAAGTAATCTCCCTTAATTTTTACATCCCATATATATTTTTTTAATATTCTTGATACTGCAGATCTTTATTCTTAGAAACTTTTTTGTGAATATCTTGTATATCGGGATAATTTTTAAAGGGATAAATATGTAAGACAACTTATAACTTTTTAGAAAAGATAATTCTAACGGGATTATGTAGCTTTTAGCTAAAAGATTGTTGCAACTAATCAGCAGTAATATTTAATTTAAAGGAAAATTTTAAGCTTTTAGTCATGTGATGTGTCCATATTTTAACGTCATTTTAATTGGTACATATCGCCAATCGATATCAAATGTATGCTAAAAGCAGATTATTTATAGATTTATGAAATATATAAATATGGTTAATATTTGGTAAAGATGTCAAAAGCTAATGTAGATTATCATATTTCATAGGAACCGGCTAATAATTGTTGACATACGTTTGAAATATTTACATTTAGTTGAATAAAGACTGCTGGATCCTACGATATGTAGGAACTCTGTTTTTCCAGTACTGCTCCCATGCAAAAGATAAATGATGTCTTCAAAGCCATAAATGATATTGTTGTCTTTACATGAAGCACGTTCTACTATCCTTAATTTGGCGACCTCCCTATTTGTATTCATTGCCTATGTTCTTTTGTCCTTGCGTTTATCTCGCCTCTACACTCACAGAGAATCTGATACAAGCTGTTTTTGCCTATCACACTCTCAGTATTTACCTTTGATACTGAGTCTTTGATTGTGTTTCCATATTTGAAGGCTCTGTAAGCGATAAAACGTGTCTTTTACTTGAAAGTAAGAGTTACGAAGACATTTACCTAAAAGCTTTTTCAGTTTCTTTAGCGGCAGTATGATACAAGTTAAAGAAGCACTGTCCTTGATGATATTTAGAGATTCCTCAAGAGACACTTGAGTTGATATAGAATTTTTTTAAATTATAGCTGACAAATTTATTATAAGGTATGAAGCTGTTAAAGTAGATCCAGATAGTAAGCAGACTTCTGAACGAAGTTTTTCGTTCCAACACCGGTTTAAAAATAATAATAATAATAATAATAATAATAATAATAATAATAATAATAATAATAATAATAATAATAATAATAATAATAATAATAATAATAATAATAATAATAATAATAATAATAATAATAATAATAATAAGAATAATAATAATAATAATAATACTTCTTTATTTGCTCATCTACATTCAACAGCTTAGCATCGTCAAAAAGTATAGACTGTTAAACGCCAATAATACAGTGCATAAAGGGAGACATTAATCTATCATAGTTTTACCTATATAACATAGCAAATAAAAAAAACTTATATTTTGTTCACAATATAAAACAAAATACAATTTTGGTTCGCATCAGAAATGCTCACAAGTATGTATGAAACATTTGTTATACAGGTATGAAAGTATAATATTCGATAAATTTTGATAGACTAGGTTAAAGACTATTGTAGAATTCGTTCAAAGAGTATGGACAGATCTCCAAAATCAGGTTTTTCGTTACTTAGC